>NC_044979.1:128867556-128926021 GCF_008728515.1 Papio anubis | reverse complement strand
TTTTTTTTGAGACGGAGTCTCGCTCTGTCGCCCGGGCTGGAGTGCAGTGGCCGGATCTCGGCTCACTGCAAGCTCCGCCTCCCGGGTTCACGCCATTCTCTTGCCTCAACCTCCGGAGTAGATGGGACTACAGGCGCCCACCACCTCGCCCGGCTAGTTTTTTGTATTTTTTAGTAGAGACGGGGTTTCACGGTGTTAGCCAGGATGGTCTCGATCTCCTGACCTCGTGATCCGCCCGTCTCGGCCTCCCAAAGTGCTGGGATTACAGGCTTGAGCCACCGCGCCCGGCCAAGAATTTTTTATATATTCTGGATAGAAGTTCCTTATTACATAAATGACTTGCAAATGTTTTCTCTCATTCTGTGGGTTCTATTTTCACTTAATAAGGTCCTCTGAAGCACAAACATTAAAATTTTGTTGGAGTACAATTTATCTGTCTTTTGTTGCTCCTGCTTTTGGTGCTATATCTAAATATCCTTTGTCCAATCCAATATCATGAAAATTTTACCTCTGTATTTTCTTCTGAGAGCTTTAGTTTTGGCTTTTACATTTAAGTCTTTGATTGATTCTGAGTTCGTTTTTGTATGTGGTATCTAGCATCATTCTTTTACATGTGGCTATCCGATTTTCCCAGCAGTATTTGGTGAAAAGACTCTTTTTTTTTTTTTTTTTTTTTTTGAGACAGAGTCTGGCTCTGTTGCCCAGGCTGGAGTGCAGTGGTGTGATCTCTGCTCGCTGCAAGCTCCACCTCCTGGGTTCACGCCATTCTCCTGCCTCAGCCTCCTGTGTAGCTGGGATTACAGGCGCCCACCACCACGCCCGGCTAATTTTTTTGTATTTTTGGTAGAGACAGGGCTTCACTGTGTTCGCCAGGATGGTCTCGATCTCCTGAACTCGTGATCCGCCCACCTCAGTCTCCCAAAGTGGTGGGATTACAGGCATGAGCCACCGTGCTTGGCCGAAAAGACTCTTTTTTCGCCATTGAATACTCTTGGTACTTCTGTGGAAAATCAGTTGACAGAAGAATTGTGAGTTTATTTATGGAATCTCAATTTATTCTGTTGATTTCTATGACTGTTCTTGTGCCAGTACCACGCTGTAGTAATTCCCATGGCTTTGTAGTAAGGTTTGAAATCAGGAAATATAAGTTTTCTTACATTCGGTTTCAAGATTGTTTTGGCCATTCTGGGTCCTTGTTCTCTTCTGCGTTTTAGGGTTCATGTGCTTCATTGGGCCCATCTAGATATCTAGGATAATCTCCTTGTTTTAATGATTAGTCAACTCAATTATATCTGCAAAGTCCTTTTTGCAGTGAAAGGTGACATAATCACAGGTGTAGCACCAGAGAGTGAAGGTCATGGGTGCACAGGTCCTGTGAGGTTTAATTTGGTATAAAGGTGGAGAATGATAGGAGCAGTGAGGTTGGAGAGAGAGATAGGAAAGGGAGTTTCAGAAATATTACATAGTTTGCCTACAGTCACATTTCTAGTACGTGGCAAAGCTGGGGTTCGAGTGCAGATCCCTGTGATTTCATGGTCCACATCAAATCAGTCTTCTTTTTTTTTTTTTTGAGACGGAGTCGTGCTCTGTTGCCCAGGCTGGAGTGCAGTGGCGCGATCTCGGCTCACTGCAAGCTCTGCCTTCCCAGTTCATGCCATTCTCCCGCCTCAGCCTCCCAAGTAGCTAGGACTACAGGTGCCCGCCACCACGCCCGGCTAATTTTTTGTATTTTTAGTGGAGACGGGGTTTCACCATGTTAGCCAGGATGGTCTCGATCTCCTTACCTCATGATCCACCCGTCCTGGCCTCCCAAAGTGCTGGGATTACAGGCGTGAGCCACCGCGCCTGGCCACCAAATCAGTCTTCTTAGACTCAGAGCTATTGTTACTGTTTCTGTCTAATACATATAGAGCTTTTAATGTATGCCAAGTAATGCACAGAGCACTCCTTTATGTTTTTCTAGCTCTTAAAGAGCATCTGTAGAAGTCTTTTGGCATAGACTCTTTTGGCTCTACTGGAACCAGCTTAAGAAAAAAAGAAAAAAGCAGTTAGGGAACCAGTGTGTATGTCTCAGAATCTGAGGGTGGGCGTGCAGCTAAACCTTAGCCAGGGATTGGATCTGGGAGATTGAAATCACTCAGGACCTACTGGGCCTTCTACTTTTCTCTGCTTCTTGGGGGTATGTCTGTTTCACTCTGTAGACTGTCCTGATACTCAGACCACTTGATGGAAGATGATCATGTTACACAGTTCCATCATTCAAGAGAACAGCCCCGATTTAGTCCCATATCCAAAACTCCAAGCAAAAGACTCTAACACAGAGAGAATCAGCTGTGACCCTGAATTGGGGGACCATTCACCTTATACAAATGTAGCTGCTGCCAGCTTATCTTTGCGGATTGAGAGGACAGTTTCCTGATACACGGGAGGTATTTGCACATGTGCTAGGCAGATTCCCCAAACTGTGTTTATTTTAGTAACATGGACTAGTACTATCATACTTACAGTACAAAATTTTAAAAAGTGAATTGATCTATGCGAAAAAATAGGTATTTCCTTTTGCCCATTTCTCTTGGAAGGGAAGGGACAGCAGGATGATAATGGCAAGATTAGCTCAAACTTTCAAAATAATTTGAAACCCAGGACTTGGCATACTAAGTGTAGGCTTAGTGGAGCCCTAGAGTTCAGGACCACCTGGGTAACGTGGCAAAACACCGCCTCTACAAAAAAAATACAACAGTTAGCCAGGCGTGGTGGCTGAGTGGTGGGAGTATTGCTTGAGCTCGGGAAGTCAAGGCTGCAGTGAGCTGTGATCACACCACTGTACTCCAGCCTGACAGACCCTGTCTTCTTAAAAAAAAAAAAAAAAAAAAATTGGGGAAGCTTAGTGATGACTCTGCCACTTACTCCCTTTTTGATGGAATAAGTCGAGATTTCTTTTTTTTTTTTTTTGAGACAGAGTTTCACTCTTGTTGCCGGGGCTGGAGTGCAATTGCACCATCTTGGCTCACTGCAACCTCTGCTTCCCGAGTTCAAGCAATTCTCCTGCCTCAGCCTCCTGAGTAGCTGGAATTACAGGCATGCACTACCATGCCTGGATAATTTTTTTGTATTTTCAGTAGAGACGGGGTTTCTCCATGTTGGTCAGGCTGATCTCGAACTCCCAACCTCAGGTGATCCGCCCGTGTCAGCCTCCCAAAGTGCTGGGATTACAGGCGTGAGCGACCGTGCCTGGCCAGGATTTCTTAATGTTATTTGATTTCCCTCTCCCTGCCAAGTCTCATTAAGTAACTATTACAGATCTTACCTCTAAGGTAGATTTCCATCTGTCGTCTTTCCATTCCCACTGTGTTACATATTTAATTAATTAATTAATTAATTTATTTATTTATTTTTGAGACAGGGTTTCACTCTGTTGCCCAGACTGGAGTGCCCTGGTGCGATCTCGGCTTCCTGCAGTCTCTGCGCGCAGGTCCAAGCAATTCTTGTGCCTCAGCCTCCCAAGTAGCTGGGATTACAGGTCAGCGCCACCATACCTGGCTACCCACTGTGTTACCTCTAGTCCTCTAATTGTAGTTGCTTCTTGGTCAGTTTCCATGTCTCCTGTTCTGTACTTCTCCCTAATCCAACCTAGAAATTGCCTCTCAAGTTTTGTTTTGTTTTGTTTTGTTTTTTGTTATTTTGAGATGGCATCTTGCTCTGTTGCCCAGGCTGGAGTGCAGTGGTGGCAACAAATTTTTGTGTGTTTAATAGAGACAGCGTTTGCCATGTTGGCCAGGCTGGTCTCGAACTCCTAACCTCGGGTGATCCACCCGTCTCCGCCTCCGAAAGTGCTGGGATTACAGGCATGAGCGATGTCTGGCCAATTTTTTTTGTTTTTAATCATAGAGTAAAATTTATTTGGGAGGAGTATAATGTTCTGGGAATTTTTTTTTTTTTTTTTTCTTTTTTCTTTTTTTGAGACGAAGTCTGGCTCTGTCGCCCATTCTGGAGTGCAGTGGTGCGATCTCGGCTCACTGCAAGCTCCACCTTCCGGGTTCACGCCATTCTCCTGCCTCAGCCTCCCAAGTAGCTGGGACTACAGGCGCCCACCACCACGCCCAGCTAATTTTTTTGTATTTTTAGTAGAGTTAGGGTTTCACCATGTTAACCAGGATGGTCTCGATCTGCCCTTGTGATCCGCCCGCCTCGGCCTCCCAAAGTGCTGGGATTACAGGCATGAGCCACTGCGCCCGGCTGGAATTTTAAAATTTTAATAGATTTATGTAAACACCTCCACAATCAGAATACAGAAGTTTCATCACCCAAAAACTTTCTTGTGCTAATCCTTTATAGTCACATCCTTTCCTACCCCTAGTTCCTAAATGGAATCATACAATGTGTAAACTTTTAAGATGGCTGCTATGGTCTGAATCTTTGTGTGTCCCCCGAATTCGTATGTTGAAAATCTAAACCGCAAGGTGATGCTACTAGGAGGTGGAGCCTTTGGGAGGTGAGTAGTTCATGAAAGTGGAGCCCCCATGACTGGGGCTTATAAGTGCCCTTATAAGAGACTGCAGAGAGCCTAGCCTGTCTTCCGCTCCCACCATGTGAGGACACAGGGAGAAGGTACCTTCATTGAACCACCAGACACCAACATCTGTTGACTTCTTGATCTTGAACTTGCCAGCTTCCTGAACTGTGAGAAATAAATTTCTGTTTTTTGTGACCTACCCAGTTTATGGTATTTTGTTCCTGCAGCCAGAAGGAACTAAGATGCTGGCTTCTGTCAGCATAAAGCCTTTGAGATTCATCGAAGTTGTTGGGTGTACTGATACCTGTTGTTTTCCTGAGTAGCATTCTGTTGTATGGATGTACCATAGTTTGTTTATTCATTCTCCCATTGAAA
The DNA here is from genome assembly GCF_008728515.1 of Papio anubis. Classification (NCBI taxonomy): domain Eukaryota; kingdom Metazoa; phylum Chordata; class Mammalia; order Primates; family Cercopithecidae; genus Papio; species Papio anubis. The sequence continues at coordinate 128,921,133 of NC_044979.1, read as the reverse complement.
GATATTTTAGTGGTCATTTTTTGTCATCACAGATAATGCTACTATAACTGTTTGTGTATAGAATTTTGTAAATAGCAGTTTTTATTTCTCTAGAGGGAATACCCAGGAAAGGGATTGTATGGTTGGATGGTCATTGTATGTATACATTTTTGAGAAACTATAAAAGTGTTTTCTCTAGTGTCTGTACTATTTTGTATTCCACTAGGAATGTGTGAGGGTTGTAGTTGCTCTGCATCCCTGCCGCCACTTGGTATTATCAGTATTTATCTTTTTTCTGAGGTGGGGTCTCACTCTGTCACCCAGGCTGAAGTGCAGTGGTGTGATGATACTGGCTTGCTGCAGCTTCCACCTCCTGGGCTCAAGTGATCCTCCCACCTCAGCCTACTGAGTAGCTGGAACCATATCCATGCACCACCATCCCTGCCTAATTTTTTTTTTTTTTTTTGTATTTTTTGGTAGAGACTGGATTTTGCCCGTGTTGCCCAGGCTGTGTCAGTATTTTTTGTTTTAGCCATTCTAATGATTTGATATCTCATGGTGGTTTTAATTTGCATTTCTCTAATGACTGAACAATGTTGAACAAGTATTTATATGCTTATTTGCCACTGCATCAAAAACTGCATATTTTTTTATAGTAGTCATCCTAATGGGTACGAAGGTTTTGATTTGCATTTCCCTAATTAGTGATGTTGAGCACTTTTTCACATGTTTATTGGCTGTTTGTATGTCTTTGGATAATTGTCTATTGAAGTCTTTTTCCCATTTGTTAACCAGATCATCTTGGTTTTTTTTGTTATTGAGTGGTAAGAGTTCCTTTATATTCTGGATATTAACCCCTTATTAGATTTTGGTTCCTGTGTTGTGCAAGCATTTTCAAGTTTGATGGAATTAATGTATTTGTCTGATTTTGCTTTTGTTGCCTGTGCTTTTGGTGTCATATCCTAGAAGTCCTTGCAAAATCCAGTGTCGGGAAGCTTTTCCCCTAAGTTTTCTTCTAGGAGTTTTCTAGTTTCAAGCCTATACATTTAGGTCTTTAATCTAATGTTAGCTCTTTCTTAATGGGTTCTTTGTATTTTGGGCAGGGAATAAGTCTTTTTTTAATATAACTGTGGATCATGAGGTAAGGAGATCGAGACCATCCTGGCTAACATGGTGAAACCCCAGGAATTTACTATATATACCTTTTTTTCTTCTTCCTTCCTCCCCTCTTTCCCTCCCTCCTTCCCACCCTCCTTCATTCCCTTCTTCCCTCTCTTACGGCTTGAAGATAATGGAATCACTCACTTTTTGTTCATAATTGGTAAGATTTTAGTTAGTAGAATGATGATTCATTTTCAACAACACTTTGTTGTTTGTTCATTGGTTAGCAGGAAGAAGATGAGCCCGAAGTCCGAACGCAGCGGAATTCATGTGGATCCTGTGCAAGAAAGAATGTGGTTACTACGGCAACCCAGCCTGGCAGGGTTTCTGCTCCAAGCACTGGAGGGAAGAGTACCACAAGGCCAGGCTGTAGGAGATGCAGGAGGACTGGGAGCTGGCAGAGCGGTAAAAGGACTTAACTAGGAGTGGTTGAACAGTGACGTGACTGGATACATAGTTCTGTCACCGTCGAAATACATTTTTCTCTTCTGCATTGAGCTATCAGCACATCAGTTTAATATTAAGGAAAAGGATGTTTTCCCCTCTTCTTCTCAGTTAGCCTTTGATGAACAGCTTTCAGTAGTTTCTTCATTTTGTGTATGTCTTAACTTCTGATTATTTTCCTTGGGTTGTGTTAGTCTTAGTTCTCAAATTTAGACAGTAAGCTCCTTGGAGTGGAAGAATGGAGATAGGCATTTCTGTTTCTTACTGCTTTTAATTGTGACGCTGCTAAATCACTTGGAAAGTTTGTAAAAGCAGTGACTGCTGGACCTTACCCTCAGAGTCTCTGATTTTAGTAGCTTGGGAGTAAGACTAGAGAATTTGCATTTCTAACAAGTTGCCTGGTGATGCTGCTCCTACTGTCTGGGGAATCACACTTTGAGAACCACTGTCTTATAGATAGTGCTTGAGTTTTTTGTTTGTTTGTTTTGAGACAGGGTCTTGCTCTGTCATCCCTGCTAGAGTGCAGTGGTGCAGTCTTGACTCACTGCAACCTCTGCTTCCTGGGCTCAAGTGATCCTCCTACTTCAGCCTCCCAAGTAGCTAGGACTACAGGAGCATGACACCATGCCCAGCTAGTTTTTGTATTTTGTGTAGAGACAGGGTTTCACCATGTTGCCCAGGCTGGTCTCAAACTCCTGAACTCAAGTGATCCGGCCGAGCACGTTGGCCTCCCTGCGTGCTGGTATTACAGGCGTGAGCCACCATATCCGGCCTGTGTTTGGTAATTATTACAGATGGTTCACATGCAGCTAATCCAAAGCCAAATTTTATTGCTTTTATTTATTATTCTCCCCATTCTGAACATTTTCCTCCTAATCCTTCTCTTGAGTCAATTAATGGCATCACTATTTACCAAGTTAGCTAAAAAATCTTGTTTTCATTCTTGATTTCTGTTTCATCTCCCTTGCTACCTACAACTTGACTAAGTTCTATTTCTTCCAACTCAGAAAAGGCTTCTGAATTTTACCTTTTATACTCTTATTTCCCAGGTACTTATTTTCTTTTACTTAAACCTTTATAATATACTCTTACTTCTTGTCCCTGTCTCTAGTTTCTCTACCCTTCAGGTTGTTCACACAGCTACCTGCATGATCTTTCTAAAGCACAGATCTGACAACGATAACTTTTTGGATTTACAGTCTTTCTTCCCCACCACATGATGAAATGTATCCAGCATCACAGTTCATTACACACCCAGTGCTCTGGCTACATTCACCTTGTTGTGAAGCAAACCACAGGCTTGCACATCTGTAGTTCCTTCTTCCTGGAATATCCTTTCACTTAGAATACTATTCAGCCTTATTAGTCAGGCGTGGTGGTGTGTGCCTATAGTCTCAATAACTTGGAAGGCTGAGGGAGGAGAATTGCTTGAACTTGGGAGGCAGAGGTTGTAGTGAGCCAAGATCGTACCATTGCACCCCAGCCTGGGTGATGGAGTGACACTCTGTCTCAATAAAAAACAAACAAAAAAGGATCCTATGTATCCTTTAAGACCCAGCCCAATCATCACTGTTGTAAGGCCCCAACAGACTCCCCCAGCAGATTGAGTTGTTCTTTCCTGTGTTCTCACAGCACTCAATTTTTACTCTCTAATGTAGCAGCTGTCCCATTATGTGGCAGTTTACTTACCTTTTCGTCTGTTCTAACCTTGAGCTTGTTAGGGAAAAGGACTAGACTTGATTTCTTTCATGTAGCCCTAGAGCAGTTGCTGAATGAGCATGAGAAGATCCCATTTGAAATCTGTAGTGCATGAAGAGCAGCCCATCCTGTAGCTATGTGAGACCTCAGGCTGATTTGGTATATTTAGTCTCTAGTTCTAAAATCTTTAGATCCTCCTGAATTAATGGAGTAATAACCTTCAGATACAGAGAACCTTGGAGAATATCTAGATCATTCTAATCCTTTCTTGAATTGCAGACTCCAGCGGGAGGAAGAAGAGGCCTTTGCCAGCAGTCAGAGCAGCCAAGGGGCCCAATCCCTCACATTCTCCAAGTTTGAAGAAAAGAAAACCAACGAGAAGACCCGCGAGGTTACCACAGTGAAGAAATTCTTCAGTGCGTCTTCCAGGGTCGGATCAAAGAAGGGTAATGTTCTGATACTCTTTTTTTCTTCTCTGCCTGAGTGAGACACAGAGTAGATCCACAATGCTCACAGGCTCAGCTTTGTAATGTCTATCAACTTTTTGAGAACATCAGCTCAGATTTGAGACTGAAAGTGGGTTTGAGGGTCAGACAATATATGAAACCAATACTCCTTTGGTTGAAAGACATTGTGTTTTAGAGAAATCTGTTTATAGGAGGAATAAAGAGAATTGAAATAGGTAGTTTTGTTTATGAAATTCATCCCCATCCAAATGACTGTCTCTTTGGATGTTTTGTTTTTTGTGCCTTTATTTGTGGATCCTGGTTTGTTCTGTGGTGTAATACCCTCACTGTTCACAGCTTGTCAGAAATGGTGATTTCTAGGCTTGAAAGTCATCTGAGAGAGATCTTCTGCTCGAGAGCTTATTTGAGAGACAACTTGTGTCTTGAGAAAGTGTATTGAGAAAATATAGGAAAAGGCCCACATTGGGCTCCTGGGGGGATGAGAGTGAGCCGTAGTAGCTATTTTCCAGTGCATGGGTTTGTATGTAGGTGATCATATTCACCCTGCTTCTTAAAATGCCATGTAACCAGCAAGAGGATTGTCACTTAAGTCACAGTTGTTCTACAATTGAGCAGCCTAGCCAGTTGAAGTGGCCCAACATGAAGCAGGAAAGCATCTCTGTTAGGCTTCAGTCTCTGAAAATTTATGTTGTTACTCAGTTATGCAGTCAATGTGAAATAATGGGAGAGACTGGGAACCACCACTGATGCTGTCAGAAGACCTGTTCTCTGGGAGCCCCCTCACTTGCTCCCCACTTCCTACCCTATGGTAATTGTAATGAGGTCTTCTCCCCTGGAGGCAACAGAATGAATAATAAGACAGTGTTACCCCTTAAGATCCTTGCCGGTCTTCTAGGTTTTGTGACTTTTGGTGTTTCCTTTTGTTTTATTATAAGGAAATAAAAGGAAATATTGCATAGAACCAAAAACACACTTCTCTGTAAGACATGGATTGGATACCAGGTGCAGTGGCTCACACCTATATAATCTCAGCACTTTGGGAGGCCACTTGGGAGGCCATGACGGATGGATCACCTGAACTTGGGAGTTTGAGACCAGCCCGGGCAACATGGTGAAACCCTGTCTCTAGAAAAAGTACAAAAATGAGTTGTTTCTTGGTTGGCTGCCAGTTGTAGCAATTTTGTCTCTACTATAAAGGAGAAAAAAATTAGTACTTGCCAGAGATTAGATAAGAATGTATTGGGCTCATGATTTATTTATTAGGAGGTGGGATAGCCAGGTGGTTAGTAAGGTGACTTTGGAGTCACTCCTGGTTTGAGTCCTAGCTTTGTCATTTACCAGCTTTGTGACCCTGGGCGGACTAACAACTCCAAGTCTTGTCCACAGTGAGGGACAGTAATACCTACCAGAGGCATGTGATGAGGATTCAATGAGTTAATGCATGTAAAGAGCTTAGCACAGTGCCTGACACACACAGTAGATCTCCAGAAAGTGTTAGCTTTTTTAAAATGCAAGTTATTCTTCTGATAGAATAATCTTGCAGGGAGCACAAGGCCATTGAAACCCTATCTCCACTAAAAATACAAGAAAACAAAAAAAATTAGCTGGGAGTGGTGGCGGGCACCTGTAGTCCCAGCTACTCGGGAGGCTGAGGCAGGAGAATGGCGTGAACCTGGGAGGTGGAGCTTGTGGTGAGCCAGGATTGCACCACTGCACTCCAGAGCGAGACTCTGTCTCAAAAAAAAAAAAAAAAAAAAAAAAATCCTTAATTCCTATTTAGCTTAAAGTCTGTTTACTGATGGTATGTAGTGAAATGATAAGTATTTATGATAACAGATAAAATAGTAAGAAAATTATAAAATTATCAGCTCTAATAGCCTGATTTTGCAGATGACATTATGAAAGTCCATAAAGGTTAACTAATTTACCCAAAGCTGCACAGTGAGTTTGTGTATAAGAACTCGGGTCTCCTAACTCCTGGGTCAATATTTTTCCAGTATATTCCTTTATTCAATGTGTACACTTCAGAAACCTAGGTTATTTAATATATATAATCAATAGTAAATATATATATATAATTAAGTTTCTGTTACTTAAGTACATAATTGTCATTTATATTCACTGACTCTCCTTGGTGGTTTTAAAAACCTGTGTCTCAAAAGCCTTTGTACAGTGTGCATTATACTATGGAAAGGAGATTTACAATTTAGTGCAGAGGCTGTACTTTAAACAGAAACAATTCTGGAGCTGGGTGCCGTGGCTTGTACCTACCTATAATCCCAGCTACTTGGAAGACTAAGGTAGGAAGATTACATGAGCCCAGGAGTTAGTGGCTGTAGTGAGCTGTAATTGTGCCACTGTATTCCGGCCTGGACAGCAGAGTGAGACACTATCTCTAAAAAAAATTCATTAATTTAAAAAAGAAACAATCCAGGTGACTTTTATTTCAAAAATATGTATGCAGAATGGTTTTTACCTTTGTTCTTGTCTCTCCCCGTCCCCCATCTTTTTGATGGTAGTTTTGTCCTTTCGATTTTTTGTTCTTTAGTTGCTTTTTGTCTGTAGAAAGCTTTTGGGGATAAAGACCTTAAAGTATTTAAAAATTCATGTTAGAAAAGAAGATTCCATTGTATCTTTGTTTCACAGACCACTTAATATAACTTAGCCAGGTAAATTTTGCATTTCACACTGATTACTTCTTTGGCCATTGTGTGTGGATAAGGTTAGCCTGAGTGCAGTTTTAATGTATTGGGTCTAGACTAGAAACAGACTTTTTGTATTTCGTATTCTTTATCTTCTTTAGTCCGTGATGCCCTTGCTCTTGATATTTTACTTGTTTCTGTTAGTAGCATAAAGGAAAGCTTTTACGCCATACATAGGAGCTTGGTAGCAGGCAAAATACAAATAACCTTCTACGGAATTTGAAGAATATTTTCACATTCTTGTAGAGTTGGATACGCCTTCAGAGAAAGTACATGGAATATCTTGACTGTAAAGACTCAGTTAAAGTGTTTTAGTCTCCACAGTCAGGGTGAGTGAGCTGTATAGAGGAAGTCACAGTGGTTGGCCAAGCTGAGATATTTGCTTATACATCTCAAAGTGCCCTTTTCTTTCAGAACTCCTATAATCTTGTCATCCCAAGTATCATCTTTTGTACCTCATTCACGAACAGATCTGAAGACAGTGATCCTACAAAGCGTATCTTTTCTTTTTTAGAGTTAAAATACCAATACCACCCAGACCTTAGATTCTAAATACTATTATTCATTAAAGTGAACCAGGGCTGCTTGGAGAAATGACTGATTCTGGGGCTGGGACAGGGAAAAAAGGGCCCCTTCAATATTTTGGGGACATTTCAGAAGATCCAGAAGCCAGCTTGGAGGAATTTCCACTGGTCAAGTGTGGGATAAGTTTGAGTGTCAAAATAAATAAGGACAATAAGGCTGGGCACGGTGGCTCGCGCCTGTAATCCCAGCACTTTGGGAGGCCAAGGCAGGCAGATCACCTAAGGTTGGGAGTTCAAGACCAGCCTGGTCAACATGGTGCAACCCCGTCTCTACTAAAAATACCAAATTAGTGAGGTGTGGAGGTGTGCGCCTGTAATCCCAGCTACTTGGGAGGTGGAGTCGGGAGAATTGCTTGAACCTGGGAGAGACAAGAGATTGCACGAAGCGAGGCCCCCTCTTAAAAAAAAAATAAAGTGAAGAAATCAATAAATAAGGACAATAAATGGAGTGTAACTGATTAAACAAAATCACAATCCATGTGTTAATTTAACTAGTAAAATAGAGAAATACAGCTGGCGCAGGGGCTCACGCCTGTAATCCCAGCACTTTGGGAGGCCGAGGTGGGTGGATCACCTTAGGTTGGGAGTTCGAGACCAACCTGACCAACATGGAGAAACCCCGTCTCTACTAAAAATATAAAAAATTAGCTGGGCATGGTGGTGCATGCCTGTAATCCCAGCTACTTGGGAGGCTGAGGCAGGAGACTCGCTCGAACCCAGGAGGCGGAGGTTGCGGTGAGCTGAGATCATGCCATTGTACTCCAGCCTGGGCAACAAGAGCAAGACTTCATGTCAAAAAAAAAAAAAGTTGTAGTCATGTTAGTAGTAAAAATTGATTCAAGTAAAGTTTATCTGGGTGCTAAATCTGGGATGAGGGGAGGGAGTTTCCCAGGGAACAAGTTATGAACATGATCTCAAATTAACTGCCTATGAATTATTTATTTATTTATTTATTTTTCTTTTTTTCCTTTTTTTGTGGAGACAGGAGATGGGTCTCGCTATGTTGCCTAGGCTGGTCTTGAACTCCTGACCTCAAGTGATCCCACCACTGCAGCCTCAAAGTGCTGGGAGTACAGGCATGAGTTACTATGCCCAGCCAGATTATTTATTAATTATAAATGGAGAAATGGTAACTATAAAATGGTGATGTAGGAGGCAAGGATAGATGTCATGTGCTTCCAGACACGACACTTTGAGAACACAACATCATTTATGAAATGTCTAAGCCGAAAATTTTTAACAACCTGAATCCAGTCATGAGGAAACAACTGGGAAACCCAATCTAAATGGCATTCAACAAGATACCTGGCCTGTGTTCTTCAAAAATGTCATGCGAGAGAAACAAAGGCTGGGAACATTGTGAACAGTTGAGAAAATTGGAATATGGATTTTCAATTGAGTAAAAGTATTGTATCAGTGTAAATTTTCCTGAATTTGGTAACTATCCTGTAAGGGACATAAAACAATGGCTTTATCCGTTTGCATTACTACAAAGTAATACCTGAGGCTGGGTCACTTGCAAAGGAAAGAGGTTCATTTGGCTCACGGTTCTGCAGGCTGTGGAAGAAGCATGGAGACAAGCCAGGTGCAGTGGCTCATGGCTGTAATTCCAACACTTTCAGAGGCCGAGATGGGCAGATCACTTGAGGCCAGGAGTTCGAGACCAGCCTGGCCAACATGGTGAAACCTGTCTCTACTGAAAATACAAAAATTGGCCGAGCACGGTGGCCTGTGCCTGTAATCCCAGCTACTCAGGAGGCTGAGGCAGGAGTATCACTTGAACCTGGAAGGCAGTGTTGCAGCGAGCCGAGATTATACCAATGTACTCCCGCCTGGCCAGCAGAGTGTGAGACTCCTTCTCAAAAAAAAAAAAAAAAAAAAAAAAAAAAGATAGGGAGAGAGAGATTGGGCGATGGGCAATGGAAGGCTTGACAATCATGGTCTGCTTGCTATACCTGAAACACAAGCTTTGTTTCTGTATTAAAAACATAAGGCGAAGCTGGGTCCACTGGCTCGTGCTTGTAATCCCAGTGTTCTGGAGACTGAAATGAGGCAGGAGGATTGCTTGATCCCAAGAGTTGAAGAGCAGTCCGGGCAACATAGTGAGATCTCATCTCTTAAAAAAAAAAAAAAAATCAACCGAACTAGTGCTTGTAGCCCTATCTACTGTGGAGGCTAAGGTGGGAGGATCCTTTCAGTCTGGGAGGTTAAGGCAGCAGTAAACTGTGATTGTGCCACTGTACTCCAGCCTGGGTGAAGAGTGAGACCCTGATTAAAACAAGCAAAAAACAAACACAAGGTGACTTTAAGTTGAAGAGCAAGCACTTGCCATTTGAGCCCTAGCCAGAACTATAAACTGTAATGTGGATGAGGTTGTTGTTTTCCATATTTCCTTCTTCTTCACTTCTTTCATCTTACACACTGAATCCCTATCGGCTGTTCAGACATAACTCACCTCCTTCCTGTGTATCGAACACCTGAACTGTCTCTCACTTTCCACTCTCTAATCCAAACTTCTGGCCTCTTAGTAGGGGTTGATTTTTAGAAAACTTAGAGAAAAACAACCAAGTGTTGATTTTAGTAACTTCTATGATCATAACTAGCTAGTAGAATTAATTGTCATTTATATTTTAAAAGGGGATTTTTTTTTTAAGCAAATTGTCTCTTTGGATAAGTATGTGTGGGAGGGAAGCATGTTGTAAGCAAAACAATAAAGGAAATGAGTAGGGTTTTCCTGTCTTTGACTGGCCTACAGACCTCCAGAGTCAGAGGGATTGGTGTTCTTCTGAAGAGTCTTCAGTCCTCTCTTTGGCTTACTGAGGTAGTTGTAGCATAGTCAACAGCTCAGGCTTTGGATTTAAGTGCACAGACCTGGGTTCCAATTCTTGTCTTTATTATGTAAGTGACTGCAACATTATTCAAGTTACTTAACATATTCAGACCTCAGCTTCCTCATTTGTAAATATCATAAGTGTACTACCTGATAGACTTGTGAGAATTATACAAAATAGCATTGTAAAAGTACTTAGTGCGTAATAGGCATTATCTGTATATAAGTTACTACCATTATTATTTTGTCAGGTGGAATATGTATTATGTTTTTATTGGGTTGAGTGTTCTACCAGAGTCAGATAGGTCAAGTTGGTTGATAGCATCATTCAAGTTTTCTGTCTTTACTGACGTTTTAAAAATCACTTCTCTGTCAATTACTAAGTGAGGAATCCTGAAATCTCCAAATATCATTGTGAATTTGTTTCTCCTTTCAGTTCTGTCAAATTTTGTCTTACGTGTTTTGAAGCAGTGTTATCAGTATATACATATTTAGGATTGCTGTGTCTTCTTGAAGAATTAACCCCTTTTTTATGATGAGATACCCCTCTCTGTTCTTGGTAATATGGTCCATGTTCTTAAGTTTACTTTGTCTAACATTTGTATTAACCACTTAAGCTCTTTTTCATTGTTTCAGAGTATCCTCTTCCTTTCATTAGTTTTTAACATATTTGTATCTTTATAGTAAATTTCTTACAGACAACATGAAGTGGGGTCTTGTTTTTTAATCTACTCTGATAATCTCTGACATTTAATCAGACTGTTTATAGCACTTATATTTAAGGTGTTTTTTGTTTTTTTTTTTTTTTTTTTTTTTTGGGAGACAGAGTTTTAGTCTTGTTGCCCAGGCTGGAGTGCAATGGCACGATCTCGGCTCACCACAACCTCTGCTTCCCGGGTTCAAGCAATTCTCCTGCCTCAGCCTCCCAAGTAGCTGGAATTACAGGCATGCACCACCATGCCGGGCTAATTTTTTTGTATTTTTAGTAGAGACGGGGTTTCTCCATGTTGGTCAGGCTGGTCTTGAACTCCTGACCTCCGATGATCCACCCGCGTCAGCCTCCCAAAGTGCTGGGATTACAGGCATGAGCCACCATGCCCAACCTAATGTAATTTTTGATAAGGGAAAGTTTACCCCTGCCATCTTGCTCTTTGTGTTTATCTCATCTTGTCTTAGTTCCTTTTCTCCTCTTTTCTTGCCTTCTTTATGACCACACCTTTATCTCCACTATCAGCTTGTTAGCTATACCTCTTTGTTTTGTTTGGTTTGGTTTTTGTTACTGGTTGTTCTGGGGTTTACAGAATACATCTTTAACTTACCTACCTTCAAATAGTAGTATGCCACTTTACAGAAAAAAGAAAAATTAAAACAATAGTATTATACCACTTTACACATAAGAATCTTAAACAGGATTCTTACATTTCTTCCTCCCGTCCTTTGTGCTGTGATTCTACATGTTACTTGGTGGTTCTTTCTCTCATCTTGGGTAGTTTCCTCATATGCATGGGCAGCCACACTCAAGGGAACCCTCTGCAGATACTTGGAGCTTTTTCTTTGTAGCCCTCTGCCCTTCGTAGCATTTGCATGATATTTTGCCATGCAGATTCTGGTCACATTGGCCTCCCTGAACTCCAAATGCTGTCTCCTCAGTTCACCAAGTCAGCTAGGTTCTGTTTGAGTGGTCTCTCCCTGTGCCATGACTTAAAAACTCTCCCAGCAGTGAGCTGGGACACTCTAGGACAGACTATGTTTGTTTCCCTTCTTTCAGGAGTTAATCTGCTGTTTGCCTGTCATCTAGTGTCTGAAAACCTTCGTTCATATATTTGTCTGACCTTTCAATTTGTTAAGATGGTAGGGTAAACCTGATGCCATTAGAATATTCCATCATGACTAGAAGCAGAATTATCAGACAGAGAAGGATTCACTTCCAAACACTAAAGAATTTTTTTCTAATCATACTGATGTCAGCATAATCTTTGGTTTTCCATTGAGATAAAAAATATTTTAAAACAGATGTTGCCTTTTTTGTTTTGAATTAGATTGTACCTGTTTTATTTATGTGGCTCACGCCTGTAATCCCAGCACTTTGGGAGGCTGAGGCAGGGGGATCGCCTGAGGTCATGAGTTCGAGACCAGCCTGGCCAACATAGTGAAAACCTGTCTCTACTAAAAATACAAAAAATTAGGTGGGCGTGGTGGCGGGCGCCTATAATCCCAGCTACTAGAGAGGCTGAGGCAGGAGAATCACTTGAACCTGGGAGGTGAAGGTTGCAGTTAGCCAAGATTGCGCCATTGCACTCCAGCCTGAGCAACAGGAGCAAAACACTCTGTCTCCAAAAAAAAAAAAAAAAAAAAAAATCTGATACTGATTATATTATATGGACCTAAAGCTTTGTACTTGAATGAGGACAAAAAATACACAATTTAAGACATGGCTATATCTTCATTCCTGTGATCTTTCCTGGAATAAGTAGAGATAAGTGTCCTCCTGTACCTTACAATGACTCCACTGTTCTAAACTATGTATTTATGCAAGGAGTAATTTGCCCTGCTGTATAATTACTGTTAGAAGAACAGAAGTATGTATCCAAAACAGAGCAACTTTAACCAGCAAATAGACTTTAATTATTGTGAGAACTTCAGCAGGGATAGCAACCCAGGACCCAATTTTAAAATTAGGAGCACTGAGGATGAGAAGTGAGGCAGTGGAAATAGCTCTGAGCTCTCTGAATCTATGTCATAAGGAACAAAAGTAGATATAAGATGAATTTGATAATTATATTGAAGGAATAAAAATAATTTAAAACGTGTCATAGAAGCATAGAGTGACAGGCGAGGGAAAACTTATATCATCATCCCGGGGCAGCCATGGTGGCTCCATGCGTGAGGCTGGTACCACGCAGTCTCCTGGTGTTGGCAGTGTCTCCAGACCTTCTCAGTTCTGCACACAACTACAAAACAAAAGAACAGTTGCCAGCACTTGGAAGAGGACGTGGATCCAAACCAAATGGGGGACAGATACTCCCTCTACAGACAAGATACTCATGGAAGAAGTCAAGTTGGAAGAGCAACTGAAGGAGGCTGTGGAAGAAGATAAGCAAGCATTGGCAGATACTGAGGGCTTGCAGCAGAGCAGCCAAAAATTAGTGGAGGAGGCAAATACGTACAGCATTCAGGGCTTCTGCAAGGACTCGTTAGAGGTGGCAGATGTTTTGGAGAAGGCAACACTGTGTGTTCCAGAAGAAGAAATTAAAGACAATAACCCTCACCTGAAGAACCTCTGTGAGACTCTCACAATGAGTGAAGTCCAGATTCAGGAAGTGTTCAGCAAGCACTGCCAAGCCGAACCCTGTCAGTGCCAAGTTCCACCCTTATGAGCATGCAGTCTTTTTTTCATCTTTGTTCACATCCGACAGGCAATGTGCCGGTGTTGTAACAAGGTTTGAAGGAGCCATATCTCACACATGAAAACCCAGCGTGAAAACCCAACCGTCACACTTACGAATCACAGGAAGATCTAGCATGAGGTCTTGTTCCACATGCTGGTTTAGGGGAAAGAGCTGAGCCCAGTGGTTCTGGTTACTAAAGTGAGGTTCAAGCTGCATGGGCAGCTCCTGAGACCCGCCCTTGTTGGTGTGGTGAAGAAGGCTTAGCTGCCTCTTACGAGACTTTTTTTTTCTTTAAATCTCTTTCCATAATTCATGAAAAGCTGGTTCACCTTTTCTCATCTATGAATACTTTTGACTTTCCTCAAGGTTGGAAACCTGAAGTAACCAGTGGGTAAACAGCCCAGTAAGCTGATCTCACAGTTACATTAATGAACTCGTATTCAGGAGTGTTCTCTGATTTTTTAGTACCACATGTTTAATCATTCCACTTAGTAAAAAAAGGCCAATAGGAGACTACAGGCTATCTGGATTTTCATTAATCACACTGTATCTGCTCTGACTCTAGTGACATCAAAGTATTTTAAATGAACAAAATGTCTTTGGGAATTCTACTTTTTGGCAATCTGGACACTCCCGTCTGCACTGTGTCTCTCTTGTGCAGCTTGTAGCATGGGAGTTACTGGATTTCTTAGCCCACTACACATTTCATTCAATAAAGGGGAAAGCAAGGGTTGAAACATTTCTTATGCTAAAAATGATTTTATGATGACCTTTATGAAGAACATGAGTTCGTTAGACACTGTCTAGCTGCTAAAAATGACAGATTTCTGGTTTTTGGTTGGTTGGTTTTTGGAGATGCAAAATGAGCATATGTACCTTAATGGTTCCCACCACCTTTATTTTGCCAGTAATTGAATTTGAGAAAATCAGTTAGTTTTGCCCTGTTTTCTTCATCTAAATGTGGAAATGTTTAACTCTGTGTTCTACTAGTTACTAATGACCTCAAGATATATTCCCTGGTGAGATGGACTTTCTCAGAATGTGAGGACTGCATGCTTGGCACTCTTTAAATGTTAGTGTTTCATTTTTCAAGAGGATTAAAGCCCTCATATGTTTATTTTCCTTTAAAAAACTACTTCAGGCAGCACAAATTGGTTAAAAAAAAAAAGGACATCAAAACTAAAACCTAAATAGATTAAACAATTAACAGCAGTACAGACAAAACTTAATGAACCCAGAAAATAGATTGTGGCGATTCATATCATAATGACGGGAGTTCCAGATGAAATACACAGAAAACATAGTTAAGGAAGATAGTCAGAGGTTTTCAAAGTGAAAACAAAGATCTCAGTCAGACGGTTAAGAAAGTGTACAAAGTGCCTCTTGGCATAATAGTCAAAGACACAATGTTTTAATTTTTAATTACTTAAAACTTTGTCAATGTTTTAATCACAAAGTAAAACATTTATTTTAGAAAAATAAAAGGACAGCTTTACTCAGATGTTACAGAAAAGATGATCCCTTACAGGGATTAGAGAGTACTTGAGGAAAAGGGTTTACTTACTTTCACTGTTCTGTTATCTTTTTTTTCTTGGAAAACTATGACAAACCTTTTGGAGTTTTGTAGAGCCTAAAAGACCTTACCAAAACAAACTTGCTCTCACTTTGCCCCTTTGGCAAACGCTGAGTGGGGCCTGAGAGTTACCTTATTTGCAGGCTAACAAATTAACCTTAACCTGCCATGGTTTCACAGATACTGGCCAAAGACACGAGTCTCCTGGGTCAGAGACAAAGGCCAGTTTCTTACAGCAGCAGCAGTAGCCAGAGCATTTGCATTTGTGCTTATCCCCTGAGTATCTGTTGCTATGGGATAATGCAGAGAAGACCAGGGAAAGCCTGTGCATGCAGTGAGTTGTATTAGAGGAGAGGAACCTTGGACTTAGGGATCCTTATTAGACAGTAAGTGGTCTAGCCTTTTCTCTTGAAGGAGGCACTGTCTCTGTCTCTGAAAGCTGTTATACAGATATCCTTGAAAAGATGTTGCAAAACAAAGGCAGTCATTGCCTCTGTTCACAGATAGGTAGAAAGAGATCTATGGAGAATTGTCTTCAGCATCTTATAAAGGGAGGAATGGTAATAAATAGCCACATTCATTCAGTCAACCCATACTGAGCACTAACCATGTTCTTGGTCCTGTTCTAGGCGTGAGGATATGGTGGTGAACGGTGCCCTCGTGGAGCTAACATTTTAGTGGGGGAAATGGACAATAAGCAGATCTGTAACATAGTGTAAGTCCTACAAGAATGGAAAGCGGGACGAGAGACAGTGGCAGGGGAGTTCTTTTACATTATGAAATAAATACTGGAGCATAAACTGTGGTAGAAATGGAAAAGGAGTTTTCTGTATTGTACTGTAAAATTATAGGGGTTGTACGGAGCTGGGGGAGGAGAACGTGATCCCTTGACACCAGTAAGACAGGCCACTCGGGTCTCTAAAAGGAACTCAGAGAGTTTCTAGTTGGAAGCGAGCACTACAGGTTGAGTATCCCTTATCCGAAAGCCTTGGGACCAGAAGTGTTTCAGATTTTTGTGGTTTTCCCAGATTTTGGAATATTTACACATATATAAGATAACTTGGGACTGGGACCCAAGTCCAAACACAGAATTCATTTGTTGTATATATAACTTACATACATAGCCTGAAGGTAATATTATACCACATTTTAAGCAGTTTTGTGCATGTAACAGTTTTGGCTACAGCCCATCACATGAGGCCAGGTGTGGAATTTCCCACTTGTGGTGTCATGTCGCCACTGAAAAATTTGGGATTTTAGAGCATTTCGGAGTTTTGATTTTTGGGTTAGGAATGCTCAAACCTGTAATAATAATCACAACAATGAATATGGTTTGTTCTAAGTTAAGTGCTAAAATTTGGTGCAAATGAAAGGTGTAAAACCATGTGTAAACTACCTAAGAAGATTAAATGAATGGATAAGCTTTTGCAGAAAATACATGAACTAAAAGGACAGATTTGGGCATGCAGTGTGTACCTGTAGTCCCCACTACCCAGGAGGAGGCTGAGGCAGGAGGATTGCTTGAGCCCAGTAATGTGAGGCTGCAGTGAGCTATAATTAAGTCTGTGAATAGCTACTATACTCCATCCTGGGCAATGTAGTGAAATGCCATTTCTAAAGAAAAATAAATAAAACAATAACAAGTTAAATTATAGCACCATAAAAGAAAATTCAAATATCAGTTAAAATGTTATCTCCTGTATTAAAGTTAGACTTGAGGTCTTAATAGTAAAAAAAAACCAAAAGCTCATTTTTTGCTGGCCGTGATGGCTCACACCTGTCATCCCAGCACTTTGGGAGGCTGAGGTGGGCAGATCACCTGAGGTCAGGAGTTAAAGACCAGCCTGGCCAACATGGTGAAACCCCGTCTTTACTAAAAACACAGAAATTAGCCAGGCGTGGCGACAGGCACCTGTACTCCCAGCTACTCAGGAGGCCGAGGCAGGAGAATTGCTTGAACCCAGGAAGTGGTGATTGCAGTAGCTAAGATCACATCATTGCACTCTAGCCTGGGCAAGAAGAGTGAAACTCTGTCTCCAAAAAAAAAAAAAAAAAGAAAAAGAAAAATCCTCACACTCCGTAATAGTAGTCCTTTTGTTATATAGACCCATTCTGCTTATTGAAAGGATTTGAGGTTTACAAAATGAATTTAAAATAAGATTGAGAGAACAGGATCATAATTTGATGGTACTTGGAGTTCATAAACATGTTCTTAATGTAGCTACTACTGTGATTAACTACATAGAAGTCAAGGCATAGGCTGGGCGTGGTGACTCATGCCTATAATCACAGCACTTTGGGAGGCCAAGGCGAGAGGATCACTTGAGGCTGGGAATTTGAGACCAGACTGTTCAACATGGCAAAATCCCGTCTCCACTAAGAATACAAAAATTAGCCGATGCGATGGTATTCACTTGTAATCCCAGCTACAAGGGAGGCTGAAGCACTTGAACCTGAGAAGCAGAAGTTGCAGTGAGCCAAGATGGCACCACTGCACTCCAGCCTAGGTAACACATCAAGACTCTTGTCTAAAAATATAAAAAAAGCCCAAGCTTAAAACTAAAACTAGTTCTCTGAAAAAATATCGCCAGCAGATCTAAAGTGTAGTCCATGGATATATTTGTCTGGTGATCTAGTTTAGTACAGAAATGAAACTTAGAGAATGTATAATGTAAATGTATTTCATCAATTCATAGGTGAGGGCTAGATGGAAGTCTCCTTGGAGAACTGGAAATAGAGGTGTGGGGTGGTGGTAATAAAAACCCACGCATTTGACCTACGGAGCATGCTCAGATCGAGGCCCATCCTGCTTTCAGTCAACTGTGGGGGTAGGGTGGGTAGCATCAGGACTTTTCTCATAGAGTAGTTCTGGATCTACTTGGGTTCACACCGCAGAGCAGGAAGGTAACAACTTTTCTTGCGAGCATCGCTAGAAAGATCTGGTCACCATCGTCTCACCACAGGCGTTAGTATAAAATAAGCACACTTACTGCTGCTACCACCGTACCGATCTAGAGAAGGAGACAGCTCCAGTAAGAAAAAGTGAGACTTACAGTGTGCCCCACGGTACTTTGTCCTTCTTGTTTGTAATTGTAGAATATTAATAATGATTGCATTCAGTCTTCCCATGTAAATTGAAAGCCGTCTGAGCATTTTCTTGTCCTTTTTGTATAATTGGTACAGTGGCTTGAGTTCTACTCATCATGTAATGAGTGCTTTTAGAATGAATGCAAATGTAATTTTTGGGAAATCCATGAAAAAATAATCTTAGGAAAATCCAAGGGAAAACAGAACAGTAATAAAAGTACAAATACAGCAACATGGCAAGATAAGTCTAAAAAATTTACTTACAGTGTACATACTAGTGATAAGAAAATTAAACAGCCTAGCATATTTTTTTAAATAATAATTTTTAAAGACAGCAATAATGTTAAATATTGAGAATTTAATGTAGCAAATTAGAAGTTCATCTAAAGAATTAAAAGACAGTTTGATGGTGGCGGGGCATGGTGCCTCACACCTGTGATCCTGGCTCTTTGGGAGGCTGAGGTGGGCGGATCACTTGGGGTCAGGAGTTCGAGACCAGCCTGGCCAATGTGGTGAAACCCTGTGTCTACTAAAAATATAAAAATTAGCCAGGCATGGTGGAGGACACCTGTAGTCCCGGCTACTCAGGAGGCTGAGGCAGGAGAATCGCTTGAACTCGGGAGGCAGAGGTTTCAGTAAGCTGAGATCATGCCACTGCACTCCAGCTGGGGTGACAGCGAGACTCCATCTCAAAAAAAAAAAGAAAGAAAAAGAAAAATACTTTGTAGGTCAGTATAAATACTTAAAATATCATTTAAATTACAAAATGTGACATTATTTATTCTAGAAAAACAATGAAACAAATATATGGTTTTTTTTTGGTGAGCGGTAAAAAGCAAGAATTTGTGAAGTGGGGAGGCTTCTAAATCCAGCAGACTTTTAAATATATTCTAAAATGAAAGTCATCACACCTAGATGAGATTTGGGTAAAAAATGAAAATACAGAACAGTGAAATAAACCAGAGATTTCAGAAATAGATTTAATTTATGAGGAGCAATTTATATGACAACTGGGAGGAGGAGGGAGAACAAGATCGCACTTTACTAACTGCTGCTGCTGACAGATTCCTGTATAGAGTTTATTTTAGTTATGTGTTTCGTACCATGCACCTTACATTCCAGCCAAATCAAAGAGCTAAACATGAAAAAATTGAGAAGAAAGTAGATTAGGATATAGGCTGGGTGTGGTGGCTCATGCCTTTAATCCCAGAGCTTTGGGAGGCCGAGACAGCTGGATTACTGGAGGCCAGGAGTTCAAGACCAGCCTGGCCAGCATGGTGAAATCCTGTCTCTAAAAATACAAAAATTAGCCAGGCGTGGTGGCAAGTCCTAGCTGCTCAGAAGGTTGAGGCAGGAGAATCACTTGATCCAGGAGGCAGAGGTTGCAGTGAGCCGAGATCCCACCATTGCACTCCAGCCTGGGCGACAGAACGAGACTAGCTCAAAAAACAAAAACACAAAAATTAGCTGGGCGTGGTGGTTCACGCCTGTAATCCCAGCTAGCTGGGAGGCTGAGGCAGGATAATTGCTTGAACCTGGGAGGCAGAGGTTGCAGTGAGCTCACTCCTCTCACTGCGCTCCAGCCTGTGTGAGAGAGCCAGACTCTGGAGGGGGGGAGGTAGATTAGAACATGTATTTCAGCTGTGGAGAGGAGCTAAAATTGAACTTCCAAAAAATTGTTTTGCCCTGGTGCAGTGGCTAACACCTGTAATTCTAGCACTTTGGGAAGTGAAGGCAGAAGGATCACTTGAGCCCAGGAGTTTGACACCGGCCTGGGCAACATAGTGAGACCTTGTCTCTGTATATTTTTTAAAAATAAAGAGAGAAAATTAAAAACTTAAAAAAAAATTGGTTTTTGTTTTTGTTCTGTTTTGTTTTGTTTTTTTGAGATGAAGTCTTACTCTGTTGCCCAGGCTGGATTGCAATGGTGCCATCTTGGCTCACTGTAACCTCTGCCTCCCGGGTTCAAGAAATTATCCTGCCTCAGCCTCCCAAGTAGCCAGGACTACAGGTGCCCACCACCACACCCGGCTACTTTTTGTACTTTTATTAGAGATGGGGTTTCACCCCGTTGGCCAGGCTGGTCTCAAAGCTCCTGACCTCAGGTGATCCACCCGCCTCAGCCTCCCAAAGTGCTGGGGTTACAGGTGTGAGCCACCACGCCTGGCCAAAAGAATTGTTTTTAATGACCAGGTAAAAGGCTTAATTGTATTAACTTTTTAAAAGTCTGTGCAATAAAAAACAAAACTCAGATAAAGTGGAAGGCAACAGTGGGAAGTCATGAATATAAATGAGCTTAATATAGTGAAATATGTAAACTTCACTAAAGGTAGTACCTACGCTTTGGTTTTTTTTTTTTTTTTTTGAGATGGCGTCTCACTCTGTCGTGCAGGCTGGAGTGCATTGGTGCAGTCTCGGCTCACTGCAACCTCTGCCTCCCAGGTTCAAGCGATTCTCCTGCCTCAGCCTCCCGAGTAGCTGGGACTACAGGCGCGTGCCACCATGCCCGGCTAATTTTTTGTATTTTGTTGTAGAGACAAGATTTCTCCGTATTAGCCAGGATGGTCTCAATCTCCTGACCTTGTGATCCGCCTGCCTCGGCCTCCCAAAGTGCTGGAATTCTAGGCGTGAGCCACCGCGCCCGCCCGGTGTACTTAGGCCTTTATAGACGAGGGATCAATTTTAATTCAACAAATGGCATGGATATGGGTAAGTAGTCGACAGTAACGAGGGCTGCAGTCACGGTGATCACAAAGTGCCGTGAGTGCTTTTGGCCTTTTTCACTGAGGGAACGAGGTGACTGCCCGCGACCCCGAGAGTCCTGCCATCCTTTTAGACTTAAGCCAGACCGTCAGACTGCTGCAGGCTTCCACAGGATGTATTGGCCCTTGGCGTGTGATGTCAATGGCCTATGTAGATGAGGTCTGTGACAGCCGGTCCCAGGGGTTTGTTCTCGGCCTTATTCATGCTCTTCTACTGTGACATCCTTGTGAGAACCCTTGGGAGAAATTTTTGATTTTGGTGTCAGAATTTCACCTGAAGAATTCGTTTGCTTTCGTCTTTTGAACCCTGAATTATGTAACTGTTTTCATCTTAGTGATGATTGCTAAGAAGTTTAGTTAGAGGCAGATGTATGGGCTGACTCTTGACTAATTTAGACATCTTCCAGGAAAACATTTCTGTCTTGTCATCTGTGGCTCTGCTTTTGGGGTCTCTCCATGTTTCTTTTGTTTGTTTGTTTTTGTTTACTTACTGTTTAAATTTTTTTTTTTTTTTTGAGATGAAGTCTCGCTCTTGTCCCCCAGGCTGGAGTGCAATGGCGCGAGCTCGGCTCACTGCAACCTCCACCTACCGGGTTCAAGCGATTCTGCTGCCTCAGTCTCCTGAGTGCTGGGATTACAGGTGCATGCCACCACGCCTGGCTATTTTTTGTATTTTTAGTAGAGACAGAGTTTTACCATGTTGGCCAGGCTTGCCTATGAACTCCTGACTTCAGGTGAACCGCCTGCCTCGGCTCCCCAAAGTGCTGGGATTACAGGGTGAGCTGCTGCACCTGGCCTATTGTTTAAAATTTTAAAAAATTGTTTAATACCTATCTGTATTTACTATATTTTCTATAGTAATAGATGTTACTATAGAAAATATAGTAAATTTTGTGCTGTTGTGCTGAATTGCATTTATCTTTTAAATAGACTTTAAATGTTCTTTGGCAGAAAGTGAGGAATAAATACATATATTACACCTATAAAATCAGTAAAACCAAATGAAAATCATCAAGCCCAATGTTGTCAGGGCCATAGGGAAATAAGCACATACACGTGGTTAATGACAGTGTGCACTGAGTTTCTGAGGAGTGTGAGTAGCAATAGATGCTTAGAGTTATAACGTTATTTATTCTTATTAAGCGGTTAATGCCACTTTTGGAAATGTATCACAGAGAAGTAACCCAAAAGAAGATAGCTACGATGCACAACAATGAAAGAGGGGAAGCAACTCAAATACACAGTGGTAGAGAAGAGTCGAATAAGTCAGTTAATATAATGGAATGTTATAAAGCCACCAAAAATGAGTCAGTGGGTTAGATAAATAGAAATGTCCATAAAATATGTAAATTATCAAAACATGTATTAAATCTATTTAAGACTATGTAGATATAGCAAAAAGAATGAGATGGTCATGGTGAGACTGCTAGGTGAGAAGGGGTCCCTGGAAAAACTCCAACCGGCCTGTGCACTGGGGTGGAGCTTTGGGAAGTTGCGCAGCCTTTTGTAGCAGCGGGGAGCCTGGCCCCTCTTCTTTCTGTGTAGAACCTGGGATTCTAGCTGCTGGCGGAAAGCACTCTAGCAGGGACTTCGACCTTGTGAGAGTCCCCGTTTCCCCCTTTTCCTCCTTTTCACCCAGTAAAACCCTGTCTTACCATTCAAACCATCTGCGAGCCTGGGGCAGACACCGTTCTGTCTCCTGCTTCCAGTCCTGTAAAGATGCTAGGATCTTCCAGGGCATGACAGGCACCCTCAAAGGCAGATGTGGGGAGGCCCTAATGGTCTGACTGCAGCCTGCTGATGGGGGTGGGGTGGTGGTGACTTCTCCTAGGCTGCCGCTGGTCCACCCACTGCGCTGCAGTCCACCTGGTGCTGGGGCTGTGGGGCACAGGCCTTCAGGACCTACTCCCTTACCCTCCCAGGAGGTCCAGGCCTGGAGTCCTATGTCCCCTGGAAAGCTCACTCCCATCCTCAGGGTAGGAGGGCAGTTGCACGCTGGGCTGGTTTTGGCCTGTCCTGGGACACCCCTGCAGGCCAGGTGCAGCAGGGGATGTGGCTCTGAGGGGTTGCTGTGGGCGGGTTAACGTGGAGCTGGGTTCTGGAAGGGAGTTGCCATGCTGCCTGCCAGAACACCTCCTCTGAGACAGGGGTGCCTTGTGGGACAGTGCACCAAAGTGCCCTGGGCACGAGGGGTCCCTGCACCCCACCCCACACACACTGACCCTGCATTGGGGGGCCCTGGGCTGCAGAACCTATCCATGATGTTGCCATGCACCTGGCTGTGGTGGCACTGGGACCTTCCAGGATGGGCTGAGCAGGGCTTCCCACCAGTGCGTACCCCAGCACCAACAGGAGTGGGCCTAGGCAGGGGGGCAGGGAGTGACGCCCAAGGGGACTTACCCCAGCCTCCTCTTATACCCTGGGGGTTCTTGTTTTTCTTGGCTGAGGGAAGTGGCCTCTCCCTGCTGAAACCTAGGGCCAGGCTGGGTGTGGGAGGAAATGGGGCGAGGGGGGTGAGCAGGACCCCAGACCTTGGGAATCCTGAGTTGGCACAGGCTCTGCCTAGGACGTGCCTGGGGGCCCAGGCTGAACCCCCTCCTGAGGAGCCAGGCTCACAGGTTGTTCTGTGAGACTCAACGGGGGGCAGCCTCCTGGCCAGGATGAGGAAGGCTATCACCCCGGGGTCTGCGGGAGGCATATGCAGGCTAAGCTGTCGCCTGCCTGGCTCCCCGATCCGCTGCAGCCAGTCCCTCAGCCTTGGCCGGGACCCGAAGTCTGACCGCCATCCCTGGGGCTCCGCTGCCAGGCGGGCACCCCCCGCTTAGAGGCCATCCCCACCCCCTCCATCTGCCCCTGTCTTAGCGACAGCCACCTTGTCCTGGTGCCCTGGTTGAGGGAAGGAAGCTGCCCTTGCACCCCTGGTCTTGGGTGCAGCCTCAGCGCCGCATCGGAGCCGCCCAGCCCCCCTCTGCTGGCCGTTGTCGGAAGTGCAGCCTGGCGTGAGCCTTGCCTTTCCTGGAGATGGGACCCAGGACAGCACCGCTGGAAACGGGGAGGCGGTAACTCGTGGAGGAGTCCCCCACTGTCCCCTGACAGCGGCAGTAGTAACTGCGGACCATGCGGACTCAAGAGAGCCCCAGTGTATGTCAGCACCAGGAGCCAAAACCGAGTCGAGGGCTCGGTGCGGAGACCAGCCGGGGGCAAGCCTGGGGAGCCTGGATGGCAAGTGGGGCAGGAAGGCGCCCGCACTCCGGGACTGCCTGGGCCTGCAGGGGCTCTCCAGTCAGAGCCAGGGTGCGATGGGGCGCCCGCCCTGAAGGCTGAGTGCCAGGTCTGCCCTGGGGGTCTGCTCAGCCCACACAGGCTAGATGAAGGTGGAGTCCAGAGGTCCCCCCACATCCTGCTGGGTGAGGGCGTGGGCCTCAAACAGCTGCTTAAGCCGACTTCTCCTGCTCCAACTGCATGATGTGCCCATTCTCCTCGGTCACCTCCCGGGTGAGGCGTCGGTTCTGCTCCTTCAGCATAAGGATAGTCTGCTGCTGTCAGCCCGGGGACGAGGTGGATGTCAGGGCAGGGCGGAGGGGCCCGGAGGAGAACGTAGGCAGGGCCCAGCTGGCACAGGCCGCAGCCAGCAGCTCTCCCAGGCACTGAGCCACCTCCTGTACCTTGGGCAGTAGCCGCCCCAGTGGGCCGGGGCTCCCTGCAGCCCCAAAGTCGGCGCTGTCTGTGCTCTGACCCAGGTAGCACTGGCGCTCCTGCACTCGTAGCTGCTGCTGGTACCAGTCGCGTCTCTGCCATCATCTCCAAACCCTGCAGCAGCACCTCCTTCTCCTGCTGCAGCTCCTTCATCTGCTTCAGCAGGCCACAGTCCATGCCGGTGGTGATGGTGTGCCTCTGACTTCCTCTCGGGCACTGAGTCCGCCTCCAGGGCCCTGCAGGCCGATGCACCTGTGTCGGCGCTCGCGCTCTGGGACCGCTCAGGCTGCGTGGGGCAGGACGGCGCCTCTGCTGGGGCACACAGCTGCTCCGGGCTGTGGGCCGCGCCGCCTGGACCTGGGCAGGGGCTTCTCCAGGACCATCCGTGGCTCGTTGTCCAGCGCAAACCCCAGGCCGGGCCGGGGCGCACGTGGGGTCCCGGGGGCCGCAGTTGGCGCTCAGCAGCGAGGTGCGCAGGCCGGCCACAAAGCGCTCGAAGGTTAGGTAGCCGCCGGCCGAGGCCACCTGGCGCAGGCCCTCCAGCATCCCGCGGGCCAGGTCCTGCGCGTTGGCGCCCTGCCAGCGGGACTGGATCTCGCGCAGGTGCACGCAAGCCGTGCCGCCGGTGGTCCAGGATGTCCAACAGGGTGCGCAGGCTCTGCAGGAAGGCGAGCGGCAGCCCCTCGGTGCTGGGCGCCAGCGCCGGGGGTAGGCACGCAGGCCCGCTCAGCCGCGTCGGCCCAGGCCATGGGCGCCCGGGCTCTGTCCCCGCGCCCGTCCCCGCGCGGCCCCACAGCGGGGCCGGCCCAGCACGCTCAGCCAGCGGCGACAATAGGTTTTTTGTTTTTGTTTTTTTTTTTTTGGGATACATGATTTTACTCTTTCCCAGGCTGGAGTGCAGTGGTGTGATCGTAGCTCACTGCAGCCTCAACCTCTCGGGCTCAAGCCAGTCTCCTGCCTCAGCCAACTCAGAGTAGTTGGGACTACAGCCATGCACACCTACGCCGGCTGATTTTTGTATTCTCGCATCCAGTAGAAAGATGCTTTGTGTGGTAGCCACATTTCTAAAAAGCGGTATGCAAATTGAGATTGTTGAAAACATTCTAAAATGTAACAGAAGCACAGAAGCAATAAAAAGATTATCAGACAACTACTTCCTTCTCCATGGAGCTCAGAGGCAGCTTACATTGTGATTAGAAGTGTGGGCTTGGCCAGGCGCAGTGGCTTACGCTTGTAATCCCAGGACTTTGGGAGGCCAAGGCGGGCAGGTCACCTGGGGTGAAGAGTTCAAGACCAGCCTGGCCAACATGGTGAAACACTGTCTGTACTAAAAATACAAAAATTAGCTGGGCATGGTGGTGGGCACCTGTAATCTCAGCTACTTGAAAGGCTGAGGCAGGAGAATCGCTTGAATCTGGGAGGCGGAAGTTGCAGTGAGCAGAGATCAGGCCACTGCACTCCAGCCTGGGCAACAAAGAGTGAAACTCCATCTCAAAAAAAAAAAAGAAAAAAATATGAGTATCCATTGCATAATCTGAGGATTAGAGAAATGTGCTTATAGGGCACACTGTGTAGTATCTGGCTCTTGTTTCTGTTTTCTGTATGAGATCATATTTAGTAAGTCACGTATACACTAAGTTAACTCCTGGAAAGGGGGTTAGTGAGGATTCCTTCATAACTTTAGAGATAAAACATGATTTTCCTATTGCTTCTTTTTTGTGATTCTTTTTTCATGGGAAATACTGTCTTTTCTGCTTTGTAGATATCATTGAAATGGATTCCAAGCGTGTGCCTCGAGACAAGTTGGCCTGCGTCACCAAGTGCAGCAAGCACATCTTCAGTGCCATCAAGATCACCAAGAACGAGCCAGCGTCAGCGGATGACTTCCTCCCCACCCTCATCTACATCGTTTTGAAGGACAGACCCCCCACCCCTTCAGTCTAATATCCAGTATATCACACGCTTCTGCAATCCAAGCCGACTGATGACTGGAGAGGATGGCTACTATTTCACCAATCTGGTGAGTAAGTGAGTTCTTGGTGTTGTAGAGAAGGACTGGGAAGGTGGTGGTTTTGGGGATGTGACAGGTGACTCAGGCCTGTGACAGGTAAATGCTCCTGTTTGAGAAGGCAGCATGGCTGAGGAAGCTCACTGTGTGTCAGGGAGCACAAGGACCAGGTGATACAGACACTCTGCCTCCCAGCACTTGGTCAGAGCTTGTGTTTGTCCTACGGAAACAGATGACATGCGTTGGGCATCACTCCCCACGGTCCTGGGTAGAAGAGTCCTTCACTTGGCTGGGCCTCTTCAACCATGAAGAAGGCAAATCTTGCACTTTAATTCATTTTTATAGAGGATCTAAGATTGATTTTATTTGTTTTATTTCTCAAGTTCTAAGAATTGAATACTGAGATTTTTTTTTACAGGTCAGTTCAGAGGATGTGAAATGATTTTCAAGTATTATGTTGTTACAGTGGTTATTGATTATAGGCAAGACAGTATCTAATTATGTATCAGTTAATAAGGCTGAATACTTCCCACCTTTTTTTTTCTTTTATTTATGATTTTTTTTTTCTACAGAGTCTCACTCTGTCACCCAGGCTGGAGTGCTGTGATACAATCGTAGCTCACTGCAGCCTTGACCTCCAGGCTCAAGCAATCCTCTCACCTCAGCCTGCTGTGTAGCTGGTACCACAGGCATGCACCATCACACTGGGATAATTTTTTTTTTTTTTAGAGATGGGGTCTCACTGTGTTGCCCAGGCTGGTCTCATACTCCTGGGCTCAAGCAGTCCGCCCACCTCAGCCTCCGTAAGAGCTGGAATTGCAGGTATGAGCCACTGCTCCTGACCTGAATTCTTTCTTTTTCTTCCTAGTAAACTCTGCTTATTTGCTTTCAACTGAATATATTGTGAAGCTAATGAATTTGGATCCTTGGGGCAGCTTATGGACTTGGTTTTTTGTGTTGAAAGCCTAGGAACTAAGAGATGGGGAGGGGAAGCCAGGATGCATAGGGAGCATTTTTGATAAATTGCCAAAAAATGTCTCAAAACAGGTACATGAATCTCTAGAAATATGTCATGATTTATTTCTAGATTCTAAGTATGTATTCACATTTATACCTACTTTTGTATTTGTCACTTTTTTTCCTTTTCCTGTAAGTAGATTCCAAAAGTTGTAGAAGCCTCAGGTTCCTCCCAACCTGGACCTGCCCCCATCACTCATCACCCTCCACCATTGTGTTCAGCTATGTGTCACTCTAGTCACCAGCATCTCGGGAGGGTGATTTGCAGGTGGAGGGACTTGGGAATGCTCTTGATCAGATGCTTTCACCTTTATTCACACTGTTTTCCATCCTCCCAGGTGCATGGTGGTTTAATCCGTAGTACTAAAAAAGTTTAAGTGGCCCATGTAGAATGAGATTAGAGGTACTCATATATCTTTTTTATTTTGAGATGGAGTGTCTCTGTTGCCCAGGCTGGAATACAAAGACGTGATCTCAGCTCACTGTAACCTCCGCCTCCCGGGTTCAAGCGATTCTCATGCTTCAGCCTCCCATGTAGCTGGGATTACAGGCATGTGCCACCATGCCTGGTTGATGTTTGTATTTTTAGTAGAGACAGAGTTTCACCTTGTTAGCCAGGCTGGTCTTGAATTCCTGGCCTCAAGCAGTCCACCCACCTCCGTCTCCCACAGTGCTGGGATTACAGGCATGAGCCACCACACCTGGCCTTGTATTTCTTAATATAAATGAAACATACACTTGCTTGCGAGGGAAGAGCCTTTTGGATTCAGCTCTTTATCCAGAGTGGGTCAGACAACTTGGAAGTCCCTGAGAAGTGTGGACATGGCAGATAGTGAGAGAAGTGAAGGAGGACCAGGATGCATTCGAGCATAGCCACAGTCAACTGACAGTAGAAGTGGCTGGCTCGCACACACACAGCAGCTTCTAGGGCCCTTGGCCTGCAGCCTTAAGTACATTTGTGCCTTCCCTCTTCATCCTCTTCTTGCCTGACTCAGAGTCTGTCTCGTCCCCTACACCCACTGCTCCAATGAAACTGCTCTGGCAAAAGTAGAAAGTTTCCAGCTGACAAACCCCGCGGGCACTCGATTTAGTAACCTAAGGAAATCATAATTAGGAAGCTGTTGCCTCAGATAATCTTATCACATGTTCAAAAAAAAAATGGTAAAATCCCTTTTGTTTGGTGTGCTTTGTTGAATACTTTCTACTATTGCTCTTATCACAGCAAACATAATCTTGTATTTAGTATTTTAGCAGCAGCATTTTATCTGAAACTCTGTGGGTTAAATCCTTAAATACAGACATTCTGGGTTGGTCCTCTATCAGGTTCTGAAAATGAAAAGCCATGTATTCAAGTAATTGAGCATCTTCTACAAACAGAGTTTGTATTTCTCCTTTGAATGTCAGTTTGTCATCATGAAGCATTGGTGGCGTTACATTATCAATTATTTGAAACTAAGACAGTTCAGTGTTAGTGCAGATATTAATAGAATATTTTACATATCAACTTTATTATCACCAACAGATCTTCCTTCGCTTCTCATAGCACTCTCCATGAGTCCTTTGTTCTGCAACTTGTGTTGTTCCTTGGCTTCCACAATCCCACTACTTCCTTGTCTCTTTGTAAAGTCTGTGTCTTCTACTTCTACCTTGAATTGTGTCATTCCCTGGGACTCCATCGTCTCTGCATCTCTTCCTGCACCATCTCCTCTGTCAAAGAGCTGTCACCTGTGCGGTGATGACCCACAGCTCTGTGTCACCTGTCTTGACCTCACACTTGTATCACACCTCAAATATAATTTGTTCAGAGCTACGTCCCCTTGAGATGTTTGTTTCTTTTCCAGTATTCTTTATTTCTGTTAGTGGCCATGCCATGTCTCCATTCACCTAAGTGAGGAGTTAGAATCACCTCCTCTCTCCAGTCACAGGGGCCACAGCAGCTCCACACACACCATGAGCCAGATGGGCGTGCGCTTCCGTTCTCCTCGGATGAATCACATTTTTCTTTTTCTTTATTCCTTTTCTCTAGACGTGAGGTTTCTATCCCGACCGTTGCCCAGGCTGGTCTCAAGCAATCCTCCCACCTCGGCCTCCCAAAGTGCTGGGATTATAAGCATGACCCAACACACCCGGCTCAGATGTCTGTTGAATTGGGCATTTGCAGTGGCATTTCTGTGCTAATAATTGCTACCATGTATTCATTGCTCACTGCAGGCCTCTTGGAAGCCCGTGACATGTGTTATGTTGTTAATTCTCACAATAAATCTGAATGGTATTTCCCCCCATTTACAGGTACAGAAACCTCAGAGAGCTTAAGTAACTTTCCCAGGGTCACTCACTGTTGTTGTTAAGTGAAAGAGGTGACAGTCAACTCAGGTTCTGTTGCTTCAGAGCTGTTCTTTTAACCACTTGATGTTAAAATATTTATTTGAGGATCAGAGGTCCGTGTGCCATACCAGTGTCTTGAGGAACCACACCCACTCGGGGACTATATCCTGGGTGGGGATAGCAGGTCTGGGAAAACTCAGACAGAATGGCTTCATGGTGTACCTGGGGAGGCTGCACCCAGACATTGGCCCCAGAGCTCCTGGGAGTGTACAGGAAGCATGACCGGGGATAGGAGTAGGTAATTTTCCAGGCTGAGTTACACGGAAGTTCATGAGTTTGTTTTGTTTACTTTTGCTTCTATTTTAAATTCTCTGTGATCAAAAGATTTTTACAAATCGATTGGAGTATGCGTAGCTTTCCTAATATGACTGTATTAACGTCCTCTTCTTGTAGTGCTGTGCCATGGCTTTCATTGAGAAGTTAGACACCCAGTCTTTGAATTTAAGTCAGGAGGATTTTGATCGCTACATGTCTGGCCAGACCTCTCCCAGGAAGCAAGATGCTTGCTTAGGCATCAAGCAAATGTATAAGAACTTGGATCTCCTGTCTCAGTTGAATGAACAACAAGAAAGGATCATGAATGAAGCCAAGAAACTGGAAAAAGACCTCATAGATTGGACAGATGGAATTACAAGAGAAGTTCAAGACATTGTTGAGAAATACCCGCTGGAAATTAAGCCTCCAAATCAACCGTTAGTAGCTGTTGACTCTGAAAACATTGAAAATGATAAACTTCCTCCACCACTGCAACCTCAAGTTTGTGCAGGATGATCACAGTTTACATGGAGAGTATTTATTTGAGCCTAAATTATAGGTAGCCCTTACTACACTCAACTGATTGGGATCTAGAATGTAACTAAATTGCTTATAAATGTCAGAGCATTTTTAAAGGTACAGTATATGGGGATTGTTTTGTTTTGTTTTTCCTAGCAGGGGAAGCTTAGTTAATAATAAAATACTATTTATTTGAGTTACTGATACAGATTCATTTAAGGCTTGTGTGCAGATTTTGTCTCAATCTTTTTTCCCTCCATGATTTTCCTATGTGCTTCCTCTGGCATTCACTGTGGTTTGGAAAATAATTGCCTTTTAAAGGACAAAACGAATGCTACAAAGTGTATGTTCAAGGAAATTAAATGGTACCACTTTTCCACAGTTCGAAATAATTTTATAATTGTAAAGATAGAAATTATATTGATAAGTAAATATGTAAAATTGTAAATATGTAAAAAAAGAATGGTGTCTGCTCTGCATGACATTTTATATGTTAATTTTTTAGTTTAAAATGAGATATATTGGATGTTTGCCTTTAGCACCATTTTATTTGGTTTGTCCTACTAAAATGACTCAAGAAGTGTTTAGACAAACTCCCCTAGGTCCTCCTGACTTCAGGTGATCCTCCTGCCTCGTCCTCCCAAAGTGCTGGGATTACAGATGTGAGCCATTGTGCCTGGCCAGTTTCTGACAGTTCTGGAAGGTGGGAAGTCCAAGATCAAAGTGCTGGCAGATTTGGTGTCTGGTAAGGGAACCGTTTCTCATAGATGGTCCCTTCTCACATGTCCTCATATGACGGAACGGGCAAACAAACTTCCACAGGTCCCTTTTATAAGGGCACTAATCCCATTCATGAGGGCTCCACCCTCATGACCTAATCTTCTCCCAAACGCCCCACCAGTGTAAAAAAATTTTTATGTTAGAGATGGGGTCGGCCAGATGAGGTGGCTCATGCCCCACTTTGGGAGGCTGAGGCAGGTGGATCATGAGGTCAGGAGTTTGAGACTAGCCTGGCCAACATGGTGAAACCCCGTCTCTACTAAAAATACAAAAATTAGTTGGGCAAGGTGGCGGGCACCTGTAATCCCAGCTACTCTGCAGGCTGAGGTAGGAGAATAGCTTGAACCTGGGAGGCAGAGGTTATAGTGAGCTGAGGTGGCGCCACTGTACTCTAGCCTGAGTGACAGAGCAAGACTCCATCTCCAAAAATAAATAAATAAAATAAAAATACAAAAATTAGCCAGGCATGGTGTTGCATGCCTGTAGTTCCAGCTACTTGGGAGGCTGAGGCAGGAGAATTGCTTGAACCCGAGAGGCAGGTGTTGCAGTGAGCCAAGATCACACCACTGCACTCCAGCCTGGGTGACAGAGTGAGACTCTGTTCTGAGCATGAAGCCTGAAGCCTGTGAAGAAGAAAAGAGCATTCTGGGCCAGGTGTGGTGACTCACATGTGGAATCCTAGCACTTTGGGAGGCCAAGGCGGGAGGATCCCTTGAGGCCAGGAGTTAGAGACCAGACTGGCAACATAGTGAGACTCCTGTCTCTATAAAACATTAAAAAAATATTAGCTGCGGCCGGGCGTGGTGTCTTATGCCTGTAATTCCAGCAATTTGGGAGGCTGAGGCAGGCAGATCCCTTGAGGTCGGGAGTTTGAGACCAGCCTGGCCAACATGGTGAAATCCCGTCTCTACTAAAAATGCAAGAATTAGGTGGGTGTGGTGATAGGTGCCTGTAATTCTAGCTACTTGGGAGGCTGAGACAGGAGAATCGCTTGAACCCGGGAGGTGGAGGTCACAGTAAGCCGAGATTGCACCACTGCACTCCAGCCTGGGTGACAGAGTGAGAGTGAGACTTTGTCTCAAAAAAACCCAAAAAGGTTGGGTGGGCTGGGTGCGATGGCTCGCGCCTGTAATCCCAGCACTTTGGGAGGCTGAAGTGGGAGGATCACCTGAGGTCGGGAGTTCAAGACCAGCCTGACCAACATGGAGAACCCTTGTCTCTAAGAAAAATACAAAAAATTAGCCAGCTGTGGTGGCACATGCCTGTAATCCCAGCTACTCGGGAGGCTGAGGCAGGAGAATCATGAACCTGGGAGGTGGAGGTTGCAGTGAGCTGAGGTTGCACCATTGCACTCCAGCCTGGACAGGAGCAAAACTCCATTTAAAAAAAAAAAATTATCTGGGCACAGTGGTGCGTGTCTGTAGTCCCAGCTACTTGGAAGGCTGAGGTGGGAGGATGGCTTGAGTCCAGGAGGTTGAGGCTGCAGTGAGCTATGATGGCCCCACTGCACTCCAGCCTGGGCAACTGAGTGAGACCCTGTCTCTCACACAAACACACATACATACACAAAGGAAGAATAAAAAAAGAAAACATTCTTTTTGCTCGGGAGGTATTTAGACGGTATCATGAGCTTGTGTTTCAAGCTGTGTGTTCAATGAATCATTTCTGCAGGGACAATGACACATTGTGTGACTTGGCTCTGAGAGCGCCTGCTGGGTCTAGGCCGCTGGGGAAGGCTTCAGGGGACAGAAGACATTTCAGCTGGATCAAGGCCAGGCAAAGGAAAGGCAAGAACCAACCAGGCAAAAGGCCTGGAGGTGTGAGAGGCTCTAGAATGATCTGAGACTGGTGAGTGGGGGCGGTGGCCTGGTTTGGCTGGAACCCAAGGCTCCCTAGGGGACAGGAAAGAGAGCTATTGGGGTCAGGTCTGGGTCTCTGATCCCAGACTCACGCCTGTGGGTTTCCTCCTGGAGGGAGTGGAGGCTCGCACGGCTGTACTTAAGCAGGAACGGGCAGGTAAGAACTGGGGAGGAGAATGTCTTCTCACTGCTTCATTTTATTTTTCAAGTGCCAACTTCTTAATATCTGTGAGTCAAACACTGTGCTATTATTGGGATTGTGGCAGCACCTCTAATTGACAGTTTTGGTGTTTTTTTTTTTGTTTGTTTTTGGCATGTGTTTTTGAGGCAAAGTCTTGCTCTGTCACCCAGACTGGAATGCAATGATGCGATCATGGCTTACCGTGGCCTCTACCTCCCAAGCTGAAGTGATCCTCCTGCCTCAGCCTCCCGAGTAGCTGGGATTACAGGCACACACCACCACGCCTGGCTCATTTATTTTTTGTAGAGATGGGATTTGGCTACATTGCCCAGGCTGCTCTTGAACTGCTGGCCTCAAGGAATCCTCCTTACCACCTTGGGCTCCTGAAGTGCCGGGATTACAGGCGGGAGCCACGGCACCCAGCCCTGGTTTTTTTTGCCAGGTGCAGTAGCTCCCGCCTGTAATCCCAACACTTTGGGAGGCCAAGGCAGGCAGATCACTTGAGGTCAGGAGTTTGATACCAACCTGGCTAACATGAAACCCTGTCTCTACTAAAAATACAAAATTTAGCTGGGTGGGGTGGCGGGCGCCTGTAATTTCAGCTACTCAGAGGCTGAGACAGGAGATCGCTTGAACCCAGGAGGCGGAGGTTGCAGAGTGGAGATTGCGCCACTGCACTCCAGCCTAGGGAACAAGGTGAGACCTCCATCTCAAAACAACAAACAAACGAACAAACAAACCACCACAAAAGCAGGTTTTTTTTTTTTAAAGCAGCCTGAGCACAGAGGTTCATGCCTGTAATCCTAGCATTTTGGGAGGTCACTTGAGTCGAGGAGTTTGAGACCAGCCTGCAACATAGTGAGACCTCCGTCTCTACTAAAAAAATAAAAAGTGTGTGTGCCTGTGTGTATGTGTGTGGGTGAGTGTGTGTGTGCACATATTTCTCTGCTCTTTCCAGCTTGAATCTTTCTTGATGTCCTTTTCCTGTGCAGAGGAGGTCTGGTCTGAGCAAACCTGACTTGTTGGGACCCATTTCTGTTTTTCTTTTCAAATGTACCTCTGTTACTCTCTTTCAAACACATGAGGGAAAACTGGAAGACAAGCTCTGCCTAGCCCCAAGTTGCAGGGTTCACCTGGGGCAGTACTCAGGGGCCTGAGTCTCTCAGTCTGGCGGTCTCCTCTGAAGTCAAACTTGGTGCTTCATCTTTTCTAGTTGTATAACCCTGGACTCAGCCCTTCATCTTCCTGAACCTCAGATTCTTCATTTGTGAAGTGAAGAAATAATATTTACTTTGCAGGGCTGTGAGGATTAACAGAACACACAAAAGTTCTTGCATAATGGGCCGGGCGTGGTGGCTTATGCCTGTAATCCCAGCCTGCTTTAAAACAAAAAAACAAAACTGCTTTTGTGGAGGGAGGATCACTTGAGTCTGGGAGTGGGAGGCTGCAATGAGCTAGGAGCACGCCACTGCACTCCAGCTGAGTGACAGAGTGAGACCCTGTCTCAAAAAAAAAAAAAAAAAAAGATTTAAGGGCTCTCTTATTTTCCAGGAGATTGGTGTAGTTTATATTCTTTCATCCAACTGGCCCACATTTAGTGAGTACCTTGTATGTCCTGGATGTAGGCACTAGGATAGAACGGTGGATGAAATGAACACAGTCCCTGACACCATAAAGCATAAAGCAGGCAGATAACCAGAAAATAATGACACAGAAAATAAGGTATTATAGGCTGGGTGCAGTGGCTCACGCCTGTAATCCCAGCATTTTGGATGGCTGAAACAGGCAGATCACTTGAGGTCAGGAGTTCAAGCCCAGCCTGGCCAACATGGTGAAACCTCGTCTCTACTAAAAATACAAAAATTAGCCGGGCGTGGTGGCGTGAGCCTGTAATCCCAACTGCTTTGGGGGCTGAGGCAGGAGAATCACTTGAACCTGGGAGGTGGAGGTTGCAGTAAGCCAAGATCCCAATGCTGCACTCCAGCCTGGGTGACTGAATAGACTCCACCTCAAAAAAAAAAAAAGAAAGTATTATACTTGATATTAATAAAATGATATTTATTTACTTGAGATAGTGTATTGCTCTGTCACCCAGGCTGGAGTACAGTGGCACAATTATAGCTCATTGCAGCCTTGAATCCCTGGGCTCAGGTGAGCCTCCTGCCTTGGCCTCCTTAGTAGCTGGGACTTAGTAGCTGGATGCCCACCATCATGCCCAGCTATGAGTTTTAAGAATAAGATGAAATTTAAAAATTACAGGGCAGGGGCCAAGTGCAATGGCTCACACCTGTAATCCCAGCATTTTGGGAGTCCTAAGTGGGAGGATTCCTTGAGGCCAGGAGGTTGAGACCAGCCTGGGCAACATAGCGAGATTCTGTCTTTACAATAAATGAAAAAAATTAGCTGGGCGTGGTGGTATGTGCCTGTGGTCCCAGCCAGTTGGGAGGCTGAAGCGGGGGGAATCACTTGAGCCCAGGAGCTCCAAGGTGCAGTGAGCTATGATCGAGCCACTGCATTCCAGCCTGGGCCACACAAAGAGACCCTCTCTCTGTCTCTCTCTTTGTTTTTTGAAATGGAGTTTCACTCTGTTGCCCAGGCTGGGGTGCAGTGGCCCAGTCTCCACTCACTGCAACCTCTGCCTTCTGGTTTCAAGCGATTCTCCTGCCTCAGCCTCCCGAGTAGCTGGGATTATAGGCATCCGCCACTGTGCCCGGCTAATTTTTATATTTTCAGTAGAGATGCGGTTTTGCCATGTTGGCCAGGCTGGTCTTGAACTCCTGACCTCGTGATCCGCCCACCTCGGCCTCCCAAAGTGCTGGGATTACAGGTGTGAGCCACCTCATTTGGCCGAGACACTGTCTCTTTAAAAAAAAAAAAAAGTAATAATAATGAAGATAAATAATGCTTTGGTTCCATAAAAAGAGGTACCTCGCAGATCCATTGGAAGCCTCAGCCAGGAGAGCTCAGGACCATCTTCCCCTGAGTGTACCAAACTAGGCACCTGGGCGGTGCGGGAGGGTGGCCTGAAGGGAGCAGGTGCCCCCTCTCGTTTTGTGGCCCTTCCCTGCGCCAATTATTGCTTTATTATTGTTTTTAGTCAGATATAATTCCAGCATTTTCTATAATCTTGATCTTTTCATTGATACCAGATTTTTATACAAATATTTGTATATAAAATGATTGTGTGCCCACCAGAATACATTCCCCGGCAGTTAGAACGTTTAAGATGTAGCTCCTAACCATCCTTCATTTATTACTTTTGAACGTGTTTTGTGATTTTTTGTGGGGATGTGTTTAATCCAATAACAATTCTCATTTAGAGTTGCAAAACACGAAGCCATTTCGAACCGAGACAGATGGCAGCTAAATGAAGTTTAATTAAAGAATGAGTGCTTTGAATCAAATCACTTTTTAAAAAGTACAGTACACGGAGATTCTGGAGAGGTTGCATAAACAGCATCTGGGCGCTTCTGTGAGGAAGAGTCGGTAAGGCTTTCCCATCGGATAAAGGGCTGGGCGGGCGCAGGGTGGGCGAAGGGAACAGCGGCCCTTTGCAGGAGACCTCTGTCCTCTGCCTGGACACACCTCCCAAAGCCCAGGCCCCCAGGGACTGGGGGAAACTCACAGGAGGCAACCTCTTGCTTCAAAGGCTTTGGCTTGGAGCAGGGGAAGGGGGTGGGAGAGGGGTCCCCACTTCTGCCCTTTCTTTAAGACATAGGGTCTCGCTGTGTTGCCCAGGCTGGAGTGCAGTGGCTCAATCCTCTGCCTTTAGGGAAGCAGGAGGACACAAGGGTTTGCTGCACCTACCCACTTAATTGCACGCCATCTGCACAGTGAGCCTGAAAGAACAGATGGGAAGCTTCGTGGGCCTCTGTGCGATGAAGGAGGATTGGGTTCCCCGGGCCCTACCCCCGGTCTCTGCGCCTCTCCATGCATGGGATGGCAGTGCCCGCGGCACAGTCTCAGCCTCGCCGCTCCCGGCCAGGCAGGAGCCACTTCTGGCTCTGGCCGTGGATCTGAGCGGTGGAGTGGGGGTGGCAGGTCTAGACGACCAACAGGCGCCAGCGGGCGGTGGTGGGCGGGAGGGGGCGCCAGGTGGTCCGCTCCCTGGGGACGGAACAGTGGGACAGAAGACTGGGGACCCCTACGCCCTGTGAGGCGCCTGGAACGCCGTGCCTAGATGCTTGCACTTGGTGCAAGGAAAGCAAAACAGATTTTAAATCCAGAGTCACAGGATCATGGGTGAGGGATAGGTTACAGGATGTGAGGGGTGAAGGCTAGGTGACAGCTGCAAGGACTCTTCAGATCATCTTGACTTCATAGGCAGTTTCTGCTTGGAGGTAGTGGCCAGTTTAGGAGGTCACCCCTGCCCCCATCCTGGAGTGGAAAAAGTGGGCCTGGCCCAGGGCAGGAGCTGATGGTGGAGTGGAGGCGCCTGGTGGCACTGGGAGCCACTAGGAGGTGGGAGGGAGGAGGGTGAGGCTGGCAGCTGACTGGGTGGGGGGTTTGCACTAGTGGAGAGAGGGGTGGCTGTGCCAGGCACGTGGTTTCTAGCGTCTTTCCAGGAGGAAGCATGGTCTGGAAGCCTGGGATGGAGCCTTCCTCCCAGCTCTGGGCATGGATGAGACTGACCCTGAGGGCTGGCAAAAGCCCTGGACTAAAGTTTTGACCATTTCCTCAGAACTCAGACCATTTCCTCAGACCATTTCCTCATTGACTCAGAACTCAGTCCCTCCAAGCCACAGGCCTCATTCTGGGCCCTGGGTGGACAGTTAGAGCCAGATCCTGGGGCCACCCTGACCCCTGACTCTCCAGAACCCCTGGTCCATCTGATTGGCTGACCCTCTAGTTATTTTCTCCACCTGGCCCAAACCACTGCCATTTCTCTCTCTCTCTCTCTTTTTTGTTTGAGACAGAGTCTTGCTCTGTCGCCCAGGCTGGAGTGCAGTGGTGCGATCTCAGCTCACTGCCAACCTCTGCCTCTTGGGTTCAAGAGATTCTCCTGCCTCAGCCTTATGCCCGGCTAATTTTTGTATTTTTTAGTAGAGACGGGGTTTCGCTATGTTGGCCAAGCTGGTCTCGAACTCCTGACCTCAGGTGATCCACCCACCTCAGCCTCCCAAAGTGCTGGAGTTACAGGCATGAGCCACTGCGCCTGGCCTCCACTGCTACCTTCTTTTGGAGCCTCCCACGTGGTCTTCCGATTTATTCCTCCCTTCCTTCTCCAATGTCTCTCAGCGGGCAGGGGCACCCTTCCAAAATGCAGACCTATGCCTGGCTCTCCCCCAGGTACTTCCTGTTGTGGGTCTCATTTGCCCTCTGGAAATTGCCTTGGCCCGGCTTATGAGGCCTTCTACGTGGGTCAGTGAGTAAAAGGACGCAGCTCTGTCCCAGAGTGCATGGCTGGGCAGACGTAACCCGGGCTGGATGTCCGCCTCTGCCCACCACTTCAGCCCGGCACCATGTGTGGGAGACACCTGCTGAGCGTCCTCGGGAACCCTGACCGAGTCCGCGCCTGCCCCGACATGTCACCTCCAGCCACCCTGTGTCTACTATGGTGACACCTTCTTATTCCTGGAATGCACGCAGTCCCTGTCCAGCTCCGTTTTTGCCCACATGGCTCTCCTCTCAAACACCCACCTGCCTCAGCCCTCCTCTCTTTGTGCCCCCAAAGCCTCACTTGCTCTTCAAGCCTCAGCTTCTAGGACTCTTCCTACTTGCTGCATTAGGTGAGGTCCCCTGCTTTGTTTTCTCAGAGGCAGGGTCTTGCTCTGTGGCCCATGCTCAAGAGCAGTGTCACGGCTCACTGCAGTGTCAAACTCCTGGTCTCAAACAGTCCTCCTGCCTCAGCCTCCAGAGTAGCTGGGACCACAGGCATACACCACCATACCCAGCTAATTAAAATTTTTTAGAGAAAGGGTTCCACTATGTTGCCTAGGCTGGTCTCGAACTCCTGGCCTCAAGTGATCCTCCCACCTTGGCCTCCCAAAGCACTGAGATCACAGGGCTGAGCCACCGCATGAGCCTTACTCTGTTTTGTGCTCCCTGGCAGCTGCTTCCCCAGTCAGGACACTCAGCTGCTTGGCCTCCCAGCCAGAAGGGCAGGGCTCAGTAAATATGTGTTGAGTCAATGAGCAGGGACTGGGTGCCAAGTCTTGGATGCCTGCCACGCTCTTGTGACTTGTCTTTCTGCCTTTAGTCTTGTCGCTTCCTTCAACTTCCCACCTGCCCCTAAAGTGGTCTTTCTTTTTTTTTTTTTTTTTTTTTGAGATGGAGTCTCGCTCTGTAGCCCAGGCTGGAGTGCAGTGGCCGGATCTCAGCTCACTGCAAGCTCCGCCTCCCGGGTTCACGCCATTCTCCGGCCTCAGCCTCCCGAGTAGCTGGGACTACAGGTGCCTGCCATCTCGCCCGGCTATTTTTTTTATTTCTTAGTAGAGACGGGGTTTCACTGTGTTCGCCAGGATGGTCTCGATCTCCTGACCTCGTGATCCGCCCATCTCGGCCTCCCAAAGTGCTGGGATTACAGGCTTGAGCCACCGCGCCCGGCCAAAGTGGTCTTTCTAAGACCCAGCTGGGACCCGTCACTCTGCCTGTCAGGTATCCAGAGCTCTATCCAAAATCATTCCAGGTTGGGCATGGTGGCTCATGCCTCTAATCCCAGCACTCTGGGAGGCTGGGGCAGCAGGATGGCTTGAGCCCAGGAGTTTGAAGCCAGCCTGGGCAACATAGCAAGACTCCATCTCCACAAAAAAATAAAAAAATTGGCTGGGCGTGGTGGCTCACACCTGTAGCCCCAGCTACTCTGGAGGCTGAGGCAGGAGGATTGCTTGAGCCCAGGAGTTTGAGGCTGCAGGAAGATGTGATCGTGCCACTGCATTCCAGCCTGGGGACACAGAAAGACCTTGCCTCTGAAAAAAGAAAACTTGCCCCCACCGCCCCCCCTTTTTTTTGAGATGGAGTTTCACTCTTGTTGCCCAGGCTGGAGTGTAATGGTGCAGTCTCAGCTCACTGCAACCTCTGCCTCCTGGGTCCAAGCAATTCTCCTGCCTCAGCCTTCCAAGTAGCTGGAATTACAGTCGCACGCCACCACACCCAGCTAATTTTTTTGCATTTTTAGTAGAGATGGGGTTTCATCATGTTGGCTGGACTGGTCTCGAACTCCTGACCTCAGGCAATCCGCACACCTTGGCCTCCCAATGTGCTGAGATTACAGGCGTGAACCACTGCGCCTGGTCTCCAAACCCCTTTTTGAAAATGCCTCCCATCCAGCCACAGTGCTTCACCGGGATGGGCCCCTCCCTCTCTGACATTTACCATATTTAACACTTTTTTTGTTGTTGTTTTTGTTTTTGAGATAGGGTCTTGCTCTGTTGCCCAGGCTGGAGTGCAGTGGTGTAATCACGACTCACTACAATCTCAACCTTCTGTACTCAAGCAATCAAACCTCCTCATGCCTCAGCCTCCTGAGTAGCTGGACTCCAGGTGTGCGCACCACCATGCCTGGCTAATTTTGTGTTTTTTGTTTTGTTTTTTTTTTGGTTTTTTTGAGACGGAGTTTTGTTCTTGTTGCCCCAGGTGCAGTACAATGACCTGGTCTCAGCTCACTGCAACCTCTGCCTCCCAGGTTCAAGCAATTTTCCTGCCTCAGCCTGCTGAGTAGCTGGGATTACAGGCACCCGCCACCACGCCTGGTTAATTTTTGTATTTTTAGTAGAGACGGGGTTTCACCATGTTGGCCAGGCTGGTCTTGAACTGCTGACCTCAGGTGATCCACCCGCCTCGGCCTCCCAAAGTGCTGGGATTACAGGCGTAAGCCACCGTGCCCGGCCTCATTTTTGTATTTTTGTATAGATAGGGTCTCCCTATGTTGCCCAGACTAGTCTCAAACTCCTGACCTTAGGTGATCCACCCGCCTCAGCCTCCCAGAGTGCTGGGATTACAGGTGTGAGCCACATTTAAATTTTTCTAGAGAAAGGGTTCCACTGTGTTGCCTAGCTTGGTCTCAAACTTCTGGTCTCAAGCAATCCTCCACCTTGGCCTCCCAAAACATCCGTATTACAGCCCAACGAGGTCGAACTCCTGACCTCAAGCAATCCACCCACCTCGATCTCCCAAAGTGCTGGGATTCCAGGCGTGAGCCACCACGCCCGGCCCCATGGCACATTTTCCTTCCGTGGCTTTTCTTCTTGATGTCACATGCTCCCAGGAGCACAAAGAGCTCTGAGGTCTTCCTGGACACTACCTCTGCTGTGATGAGGAAGAGGGCAGGGCACCTGAGCTGCGTTTCCCGACCTTGTCCCCAGTGACAGCTGCGGCTGCGATCCAAACGAGAATGCGAAACAGTGACCATAAAAGTAAAGGCAGCACTTTTTCTTTCTTTTTTTTACTTATTTAAAAAGGCCTGCCGGGCGTAGTGGCTCACGCCTGTAATCCCAGCACTTTGGGAGGCCGAGGCGGGCGGATCACAAGGTCAGGAGATCGAGACCACGGTGAAACCCCGTCTCTACTAAAAATACAAAAAATTAGCCGGGCGCTGTTGTGGGCGCCTGTAGTCCCAGCTACTCGGGAGGCTGAGGCAGGAGAATGGTGGGAAACCGGGAGGCGGAGCTTGCAGTGAGCCGAGATCGCGCCACTGCACTCCAGCCTGGGCGACAGAGCGAGACTCCGTCTCAAAAAAAAAAAGGCCTTGGTGGCAGGAATATAGTGTAAAAATCATTGGAAAAACTAAAAGGCATCGATACATATCCGAATATACACTTTGTACATAAATTACATTTCCTTTAGTCTTTCTGAGTGAGGTCCTGATTCAGTACTGAGGTCTAGTAGTTAAGAGGTCTGGGGAGCTGCAAGTTCAGGCCAGCATAGTCCACCATGTACATTGGTCATTGCTAGAGAGAGTGACAAAGGGACTGGGCTAGGACTCCAGGTGATGCGGAACAAACCCAAAATGCTTAGCTCTGCTTTTGGAGGGGCTTTTCTCAGAGGTTATTTATTTATATTTGATATTTTTTATTTTTTTGAGATGGAGTTTTACTCTTTTGCCCAGGCTAGCGTGCAGTGACGCAATCTCGGCTCACTGCAACTGTGGCCCCCTGGGTTCAAGCGAGTCTCCTGCCTCAGCCTCCAGAGTAGCTAGGATTATAGGCACTGGCCACCATGCCTGGCTAATTTTTCTATTTTTAGTAGAGATGGGGTTTTGCCATGTTGGCCAGGCTGGTCTCGAACTCCTGAACCTCAAGTGATCCACCTGCCTCGGCCTCCCAAAGTGCTAGGATTACAGGTGTGAGCCACCACACCCAGCCTATTTATTTTTGAGATGGAGTCTCATTCTCTTGCCCAGGCTGGAGTGCAATGCATGATCTTGGCTCACTGCACCCTCAATCCCCTTGGGCTCAAGCAGTCCTCCTACCTCAGCCTCCCAAGTAGCTGGGACCACAGGCATGTGCCACCGTGCCTGGCCAATTTTTTTTTTTTTTTTTTTGATACAGAGTTTCACTCTTGTCACCCAGGCTGGAGTGCAGTGGTGCGGCCTTAGCTCATTGCAACCTCTGCCTCCCAGGTTCAAGCAATTCTCCCATTTCAGCCTCCCCAGTAGCTGGGATAACAGGCATGCACCACTATGCCCAGCTAATCTTGTATTTTTAGTAGAGATGGGGTTTCTCCATGTTGGTCAGGCTGGTCTCAAACTCCTGACCTCAGGTGATCCACCTGCCTTGGCCTCTTAAAGTGCTGGGATTAGAGGTGTGAGCCACTATGACCGCCTTTTTCTTTTTTTTTTTAAATTTAATTTAATTAATTTATTTATTTGTTTTGAGATGGAGTTTTGCTCTTGTTGCCCAGGCTGGAGTGCAATGGCATGATCTTGGCTCACCGCAACCTCTGCCTCGAGGGTTCAAGTGATTCTCCTGCCTCAGCCTCCCTAGTAGCTGGGATTACAGGCGTGCACCACCATGCTGGGATAATTTTTTGTATTTTTAGTAGAGATGGGGTTTCACCATGTTGGCCAGGCTGGTCTCAAACTCCTGACCTCAGGTAATCCACCCACCTTGGCCTCCCAAAGTGCTGGGATTACAGGTGTGAGCCACCGCGCCTGGCCAGTGACATTTCTTTTCATGTCTCCAGCTCTGGCATGGCTGAAGGGCATGGGCAGGTCCCTTCCTGGACCTCCGCTGGCCCATCTGCCCAGCGGGGATGTGAATTCCTGCCTGAGTGCCTGTGAGTACCCCGTGAGAAGGATGGGCTACCTCTTGGGTGAGACGGGTGGATGCATCTATAACCCCTAAGGCTGGAAGGTCCCCCCTCAAAGCCCAGTGCCTCCCCATCCCCTGGGCCCACATGCCAGAGTAGATGGCCCTGCCCGACCAAGCGGGGAGGGTCACAGAGACGAGGGCTGGAGTCCAAATCT
This sequence comes from Papio anubis, assembly GCF_008728515.1. NCBI lineage: Eukaryota > Metazoa > Chordata > Mammalia > Primates > Cercopithecidae > Papio > Papio anubis. The sequence goes on along the minus strand of NC_044979.1, from coordinate 128,877,352 downwards.
GTGCAACTTTACCATGAGTGAGATCTGATTGGCTGATGCCACTGAATCCGGGTTAGAGGATGAGGAAGAGGAAGACAAGGAGGAAGAGGAGATGGAATTTCCTTCCGAGACCCGCTTTCTCTTGTGCTTGGGAATGCTGCTGTCTTTGGCTGGAAGGAGGGGAAAAGCCTGTTGACGCTGGAAGCTGAGGCTTTTCTGTCTCAGCCTCCTGAGCTCTCTGGAAAAGTGTTCTGTCTTAAGTTTTCGAGTCCCCCTTTCAGGATTTCAGGCTCCTGATCCCCTGGGGGTCAGGGCTCACCTGTCCAGAGCCCACCTGTCCAGCCTCCTTCCCAAAGCAAGCCCGAGGGCTCACTCTCCCCGGCCTCCTGCTCTTGCTGGCCTGCCTGCCTTTGCTAACACTGTATCCTCATCCCCAGGTGTCCCTCCTCCTCCCCAGCAAACTCACCCCTCAGGCCCTAGGTCCTCTCTCTGTTTGTTGTTGTTGTTTTGTTTTGAGATAGAGTCTTGCTCTGTCACCCAGCCTGGAGTGCAGTGGCTCGATCTTGGCTCACTGCAACCTCCACCTCCTGGGTTCAAGCGATTCTACTGCCTTAGCGTCCCGAGTAGCTGGGATTACAGGCATCTGCCACCACGCCCGGCTAATTTTTTTGTATTTTAGTCGAGATGGGGTTTCACTGTGTTGGGCAGGCAGGTCTTGAACTCCTGACCTCAAGTGATCCATCCACCTCGGCCTCCCAAAGTGCTGGGATTATAGGCATGGGCCATTGAACCTGGCCTATATTGTTTTTTAAGGTCTCACTCTGTTGTCCAGGCTGGAGTACAGTGGTGCAATTGTAGCTCACTGCAGCCTCCAAGTCCTGGGCTCAAGCAATCTTCCCACTTCAGGCTCCCGAGTAGCTGGGACTATAGGTGTGCACCACCACGCCTGGCTAACTTTTTGTATTTTTGTATCATTATGTTGCCCAGGCTGGTCTCAAATTCCCAACCTCAAGCCATCCTCCTGCCTCAGCCTCCCCAGATGCTGAGATTACAGCCATGAGCCATTGTGCCTGACTCGTGGCAACAATATTAATCACATTCTCAGTCTCTGAGTATTTTCTGGATGCTGGGCACTGTGCTAAATGCTTTGCACATTGTCTCCTGGGATCCTCCCAGCAACCCTCCAAAATCCTATTCACATTTCACTCATGAGCACCCGAAGGGGCAGGGCTGTTAAAGGACTTTCTCCAAGGCCAAGTCTGTGTGACTCCAGAGGCCACATTCTTTCCTGGGCTCTTTAAGGCTGGGAGGGGATGTGGGGCCCCGGGAGAGGCTCTGGGAGTTCTGGGGAGGCTGGGCCTGCAGGCTAGGTGGTCCAGGGAGGGTATAAAGAGGACCTGGGACTGGGTGCAGTGGCTCACATTGGTAATCCCAGCATGTTGGGAGACCAAGGTGGGTGGATTGACTGAGGTCAGGAGTTTGAGACCAGCTTGGGCAACATGGTGAGACCCTGTCTCTATTAAAATATTTAAAAATTGTATTGCTATGGTTATCACTGATGTATGGTGGCCCTGAGTGGAGAGTTCACAGGTCCAAGTAGACAGGCAGTGCCCCAGTGAAAGAAACTCTGGTTTGGAATGAGAAGTCCTAAGTTCAAATTTCCCTGTGGCCACTTACTATTATCACTGTGTGAATTTGGGAAAACCGATGAACCTCTCTGAGTCAAATAGGGAAACCAGCGTGAGGTGAGACTCAGAAAACACCGCATGCATACGAGAACCCAGCACCGAGCCCAGCACGGGGCAGGGGTCGGCAGGGGTTCTGCGGTTGCTGAATTCACTTGAGGTGAAGATGTAAAACTCTGAGCGGCATGTCCTGATTGGATGGGTTACTGCATGGAAACCTCGCCCAGCCCAATGAAGAAGGGCTTTTATTGTCTTTTTGAGACAAGGTCTCACTCTGTCGCCCACGCTGGAGTGCAGTGGTGTGGTCTTGGCTCACTGCAACCTCCACCTCCCAAGCTCAAGCGATCCTCCTGCCTCAGCCTCCCGAGTAACTGGGACTACAGGTGCACACCACCCTGCCTGGCTAATTTTTTGTCAAGACGAGGTCTCTCTATGTTGCCCAGTCTGGTCTTGAACTCCTGGGCTCAAAGAATTCTCCTGCTTCAGCCTCCCAAAGTGCTGGAATTACAGGTGTGAGCCACTGTACTCAGCTCACCAGAAGGGTCTTAATGACACAGAGTAAGGGCAGGCTGGGTCCATGGGGCAAATGTCTCTTCAACTGGAGAAAAGTCAGAAACTGGGGGTCTGTGATGTGGCATAGAGACCCTGGGAAAGAGAAGACCCTGGAGGCAGGAGGAGCCCAGGCTCTGAGTCAGAGGGAATTTTGTGGGAGATTCCACATGAAAAAGAAGTCAGAGGCTGCCCCACCCTCTGTCTCAGACTGGTCCATGGGCTGTGGCCATCCTTGAGTCACCATGAGAGATGGCCACATTGGAGGGAGTGGTAGATGTGAGTGACAGTATCCACCCTCTGGGCATCTGTCCCAAATTCTTCTGAGACCTTCATGTGGCCTTCTGTGTCTCTGCCATGTTTTTTTTTTTTTTTTGAGACAGAGCCTGGCTCTGTTGCCCAGGCTGGAGTATAGTAGTGCCATCTCGGCTCATTGCAACCTCCGCTTCCTGGGTTTACTCCTGCCTCAGCCTCCTGAGTGTCTGGGATTACAGGTGCCCACCACCACCCCCGGCTAATTTTTTTTTTTTTTTTTTGTAGAGACAGGGTTTCACCATGTTGGCCAGGCTGGTCTTGAACTCCTGACCTCTGGTGATCCACCTGCCTCCCTGCCTCAGCCTCCCAAAGTGTTGGGATTACAGACGTGAGCCACCGTGCCCAGCCTCATCTCTGCCTTTGACCTGCGAGCAAACCAAGTCGCCTCCAGATCCGTGTGTTCAGTGCCATGCCTGACCCTTGTAACTGGCTCTTTTTTTTTTTGGAAACAAGGTCTCAATCTGTCGCCCAGGCTGGAGCGCAGTGGCGCAATTACAGCTCACTGCAGCCTCCACCTTCCAGCCTCAAGCACTCCTCCTGCCTCATCCTTTTGTGTAGCTGGGACAACAGGTATGCACCACCGCGCCTGGCTAATTTTTAACTTTTTGCAGAGATGGTGGGGCGGGGTGGGGGGTCTCACTATATGGCCCAGGCTTGTGATCAGCTCTTGATGGAAGGAGGTGGCTTCTAGCTGGGTTGTGCCACCTCAGGCTCTGGAGTTTCAGGTGAACCTGGTCCTGACAGGAGTCAGGGCCTTGGGTCTCAGGCCAGGTTGTAGCGTGGCCTTGTTGAATCCTATCACTATCCTGGCTGAGCAGCCATACTGGGCCCTGTGACCCATGGTGGTCTATGGTTCAGATGGGTGGTCCTGACAGCAGGGTCTACACAGCATCTGACTCACTATGTGGCCTGGGCAAGCCCCTGGGCGTCTCTGCGCCTCAGCTTGCCAGCTGTACAATGAGGTGGGGTAAGATTAGATCGGTATTTTTTCTTTCTTCTTTTTTATTTCTTAGGAGATGGAGTCTCAACCAGGCACAGTAACTCTCACGCCTGTAATCCCAGCACTTTGGGATGCTGGGGTGGGAGGATCACTTGAGGTCAGGAGTTTGAGAACAGCCTGGACAACATGGTGAAACCTCGCCTCTACTAAAAATACAGAAAGTTAGCTGGGTGTGGTGGTGCATGCCTGAAGTCCCAGCTACTCGGGAGGCTGAGGCATGAGAATCGCTTGAACTCAGGAGGTGGAGGTTACAGTGAGCCAAGATTGCAAGATTGACTCCAGCCTGAGTGACAGAGTGAGACTCTGTCTGGAAAAAAAAAAAAAGGCTGGGAGCAGTGGCTCACACCTGTGATCCCAGCACTTTGGGGGGCCGAGGTGGGCGGATCATGAGGTCAGGAGTTCGAGACCAGCCTGGCCAACATGGGGAAACCCCATCTCTACTAAAAATACAAAAAATAGCTGGGTGTGGTGACAGGAGCCTGTAATCCCAGCTACTTGGGAAGCTGAGGCAGGAGAATCACTTGAACCCAGGAGGCGGAGGTTGCAGTGAGTGAGATCATGCCACTGCACTCCAGCCTGGGTGACAGAGCAAGACTCTGTCTTGGGGAAAAAAAAAAAAGGAAAAAAAGAGTTGGGGTCTCATTCTGTCATCCAGGCAGGAGTACAGTGGCATAATCATAGCCCACTGCAGCCTTAAACTCTTGGGCTCAAGTGATCCTCCAGCCTCAGCCTCCTGTGTAGCTGGGACTACAAGTGCCTACTACCATGCCCTGCTAAATTTTAGAAAAAACTTTTTGGTCTATGGCCATACCACCCTGAACACGCCTGATCTTTCCTGATCTCAGAAGGCCTGGTTAGTACTTGGATAGGAGAAAAAAACCTTTTGTAGAGACAAGGTCTCACTATGTTGCCCAGGTTGGTCTCAAACTCCTGGACTCAAGCAATCCTCCCATTTAGGCCTCCCAAACTGCTGGGATTAGAGGCATGAGCCACCACACCCGGCCAATCAGTTTCTTTTTCTTTTTGAGACAGAGTCTTGCTCTGTCACCCAGCCTGGAACACAGTGGTGTGACCTCGACTCACTGCAACCTCTGCCTCCTGGGCTGAAGCGATCCTCCCACCTCAGACTCCCAAGTAGCTAAGACTACAGGCGTGCACCACCATGCCAGGCCAATTTTTCTTTTTCTTTCTTTTTTGATTTTTTTTGAGGCGGAGTCTTAGCTCTGTTGCCCAGGCTAGAGTGCAGTGGCACAATCTTGGCTCATTGCAACCTCTGCCTCCCAGGTTCAAGCGATCCTCCTGCCTCAGCCCCGCTAGTAGCTGGGACTACAGGAACATGCCACCATACCTGGCTAATTTTTGTATTTTTAGTAGAGATGGGGTTTTGCCATATTGACCAGGCTGGTCTCGAACTCCTGACCTCAGGTGATCCACCCACCTTGGCCTCCCAAAGTGCTGGGATTACACGCGTGAGCCACCGCTTCCAGCCCTAATTTTTCTATTTTCAGTTGAGACAGGGTTTCACCATGTTGGCCAGTCTGGACTCGAACTCCTGATCTCAAGTGATCTGCCTGCCTCGGCCTCCCAAAGTGCTGGGATTACAGGTGTGAGCCTCCGTGCCTGGCCCAATCAGTGTTTCTTAATCGGGTGCACATCATAGTCACCTGGGAGTACCTTCTCCCAAGTCCCATCATCCACCTTAATCAGAACCATCATGCCAGGCGGCCCCAGGTGCCTGACGAAAGGATCTGTATACCCTGCAGATGCCAGCAGAACGGAGGGGGTCTGGCCAGTCTCGGGCAGTGCCCGCCTGCCTCACCCCTTCAGTCACATGCTACCCCTCTGCTACCCAGGAGGCCTCCATGATGCTCCCTGAGGCCCGGCCTGCCTCTTGTCCTTCTAGCTGACCTCCTACATTCATTGGTGCTATGGCAGGGCCTCCCCTCTGCAGGGCACCTGCAGGTTTCCGGGGGCCTCTTGGGGATACCTGGCCTCATTCATGGAGACCTCAGGCTCCCTGGGGAGGTACCAGGGTGGAGAGGGGATATATATTTTTCAAGGTGGTCAGCCATCTATTGCATGCCCACCTGGACCACATCTATCTCTGCCTTTAAGAAATTTATTCAATTTTTTTTTAAGAGACGGGGTCTTGCTCCATTGCTCAGGCTGGAGTGCAGGGGCACGATCTCAGTTCACTGCAACCTCCGCCTCCTGGGTTCATGCAAATCTCCTGCCTCAGTCCCCCGAGTAGCTGGGATTACAGGTGCCCACGACCACGCCCAGCTAATTGTTGTATTTTTAGTAGAGACGGGGTTTCACCATGTTGCTCAGGCTGGTCTTGAACTCCTGACCTCAAGTGATCTGCCTGCCTCGGCCTCCCAAAGTGCTGGGATGACAGGCGTGAGCCACTGTGCCCGGCTCTACCTTTTTTCAAAAGGAACAGTCTCTAGTCCCCGCGGGGCAGAAGGGCGGCTTCTTCACCTCCGACTCACCTGGCACCTTGGCATCATTGCAGATTTCTGCAAAGGGTCTGAAAAAGAAAGAAATTAGGTGGCAGTTAGAAAATGAGGTTTTCCCCTCCTTTTTTTTTTGAGATGGAGTCTCGCTCGGTCACCCAGGCTGAAGTGCAGTGGTGCAATTTCGGCTCACGGCAGCCTCCACCTCCTGGGTTCACGCCATTCTCCTGCCTCAGCCTCCCGAGTAGCTGGGACTATAGGCGCCCGCCACCACGCCCAGCTAAGTTTTATATTTTTAGTAGAGACATGGTTTCACCATGTTGGCCAGGCTGGTCTTGGCCTCAGGTGATCCTCCTGTCTCCGCCTCCCAAAGTACTGGGATTACAGGCATGAGCCATTGCATCTGGCTGTTTTCCCCTCCTTCTCACCTTCTGCCTGAGATGTGCTGCTGCTGCTGCCCAGTAAGACCCAAATAAAAATGGAACACACCGTCCCGACAGAGCAGCCCCCATATAGGCCCTGGATGATGGGCCTGTGCCAGCAAATCATTCCTCCGGGTCTGCTGTCCTCATCTATAAAGCGAGGATGTTGTCTGCCCAAGTGATCAGAAATGTGTGCCCAGATTTATGCAAGTGGATAGTCATCACAGCATTATTATTAATTATTATTTTTGAGACAGTCTCACTCTTTTCCCCAGGCTGGAGTTCAGTGGTGCCATCCTAGCTCACTGCAGCCTCGAACTCCTGGGATCAATTGATCCTCCTGCCTCAGCTTCCCAGTAGCTGGGAATGCAGGTGCATACCACCATGCCTGGCTAACTTTTTAAAATTAATTATTATTATTATCATTATTTTTGAGATGGAATCTCGCTCTATTGCCCAGGCTGGTGTGCTGTGGCATGGTCTCAGTTCACCGCCACCTCCACCTCCCGGGTTCAAGCAATTGTCCTGCCTTAGCCTCCCGTATAGCTGGGATTACAGGCATGAGCCACCACACCTGGCCGTTTTCCTGCATTTTCTAGTTGTTACTTCAGGGGGTGAACTATCTGTGGGAGAAAGGAAACCTCCACTTTTTGATTTTGAACAATTTGTTTTTTTTTTGACACATGCAAATATTATCTTAATTTAAAAAAACAGGTAGACCAGGCACGGTGGTTCATGTTTGTAATCCCAGCACTTTGGGAGGCCGAGGTAGGCGGATCACGTAAGGTCAGGAGTTTGAGACCAGCCTGGCCAACATGGTGAAACCCTGCCTCTACAAAAATACAAAAATTAGCTGGGTGTGGTGGCGGGCACCTGTGATCCCAGCTATTCAGGAGGCTGAGGCACGAGAATCACTTGAATCTGGGAGGCAGAGGTTGCAGTGAGCCAAGATGGCGCCACTGCACTCCAGCCTGGGCGATAGAGCAAGACCTCATCTCAAGAAACAAAACATGTAATATAACACTGAAGGCAGGCCAAGTGCTGTGGCTCAAGCTTGTAATCCCAGCAGTTTGAGAGGCCGAGGAGGGCAGATCACCTGAGGTCAGGGGTTCGAGACCTGCCTTACCAATATGGTGAAACCCCCGTCTCTATTAAAAATACAAAAAAAAAAAAAAAAAAGAAAAAGAAAGAAAAAAAAATTAGCCAGGTGTGGTGGCACATGCTTGTAATCCTAGCTACTCAGGAGGCTGAGGCAGGAGAATTGCTTGAACCTGGGAGGTGGAGGTTGCAGTGAGCTGAGATTGTGCCATTGCACTCCAGCCTGGGTAACAAGAGCAGAACTCCATCTTAAAAAAAAAAAAAAAAAAAGAAAATACACCACAGGCCAGGTGTGGTGGCTGACCTCCATAATCCTAGCACTTTGAAAGGCTGACATGGGAGGATGGCCTGAGCCCAGGAGTTCGAGACTAGCCTGTGCAATACAAAATAAAATAAAATAAAATAAAATAAAATAAAATAAAATAAAATAAAATAAAATAAAACAAAATAAAAAGTAGCTGGGCACGGTGACTCACGCCTGTAATCCTAGCACTTTGTGAGGCCAAGGTGGGTGGATCACCTGAGGTCAGGGGTTTGAGACCTGCCTTACCAATATAGTGGCCTGCAAGACAGAATGAGACTCCATCTCAAAAAGAAAGTAATAATATATTAATAAAATAATAATTTAAAAATATAAAGAAATGCATCACAGTGTTGACTTTCAGTAGGAGAGTTTCAGCTATGTTCTTTTCTTCTATTTTTTTTTTTTTGTATTTTCCAGGTTGCTTTGTGTATTGTTCTGAAAATAATAAAATCATCTATTGTATTAAAAAAAAAGACTGGGCCCCACAGTTTGGGTGTGGTGGTTCACACCTGTAACCCCAGCACTTTGGGAGGCTGAGGTGGGAGGATCACTTGAGCTTAGGAGTTCAAGACCAGCCTGGGCAACACAGTGAGACCCTGTTGAGGCTGCAGTGGGCCATGATCATACCTCTGTACGCCTGCCTGGGCAAAAGAGTGAGACCCTGTCTCAAAACAAAAACCAAAACCCAAAAGACTGTAAGGATATATGGTATAATAGTAATAACGGAGGCTGAGTGCAGTGGCTCACGCCTGTAATCCCAGCACTTTGGGAGGCTGAGGCAGACAGATCACTTCAGGTCAGGACTTTGAGACCAGCCTGGCCAACATGGTGAAACTGCATCTCTACCAAAAAATACAAAAATTAGCTGGTATGGTGGTGCATACCTGTAATCCCAGCTACTTGGGAGGTTGAGGCACGAGAATCAGTTGAAGCCAGGAGGTGAAGGTTGCAGTGAACTGAGATTGTGCCACTGCACTCCAGCCTGGGTGACAGAGCAAGACCCTGTCTCAAAAAAAAAGAAAAAAAAGTAATCACTGAGACTATGGAATTATAATTATTTTTTAAAATAAATATTCATATTTTATTTAAACATTCATATTTAAATACATATTTATATTTACATATGTTAAAAATCAGAATTGTATAATCAGAAAAAGTCAAATTTAATGAAAACATATTTTGTTTTTGTTTCTTCCCCAGAGAACAAATTTAATATCTAAAAAAAAAAAAAATCTTTAAAAATAAGTAAATGTCCGTGAGCGTTGAAGTGTATGTTTCAGGAGAAAGAGGCAGGAACTATTACAGTACACCTGGGTCTAGATCCCAGCTGACCCACCGTGACCTTGACTTTCACCCTCCCCATGGCCTTACCCTCTCTGTTCCCCGTTCCAGAGGCCAGGCCCTTACTGGAGCTGGTTAATGATGACCGTGAGGATGTGCTCTCGGGCCTTCAGGATCTTCTCCAGCTGGTGGATGTCGTAGGTGTTGGGGTTCCGGAAGGGGATGTCATCAGGCAGGCCCGTGACCTCCACGGCATCTGGACTGTCCTGGATCGGTTTATAAGGGACCAGCACTGGTCGGTTCAGGCCCAGGGCCTCACCTAGAGGGCACAGGAAGTCACAGTGAGGAAAGATGTCTCCTGTCCAAGGCAAAGCCCGGTAGGGAAAGGGCTGGAGTCTGGTCTGCCTCAGCCCAGCAGCCATCACACCTAGAGTGTTTAAAAATCAAGGCTGGGCGCGGTGGCTCAAGCCTGTAATCCCAGCACTTTGGGAGGCCGAAACGGGTGGATCACAAGGTCAGGAGATCGAGACCATCCTGACTAACACAGTGAAACCCCGTCTCTACTAAAAAAATACAAAAAAATAGCCGGGCGATGTGGTGGGCGCCTGTAGTCCCAGCTACTCGGGAGGCTGAGGCAGGAGAATGGCCTGAACCCGGGAGGCTGGAGTGCAGTGGCCGGATCTCAGCTCACTGCAAGCTCCGCCTCC